>NC_083655.1:13105390-13405390 GCF_963576545.1 Limanda limanda
CTGTTCTCACTTTAGTGAACCAATAGGGACATAATAAGTATTGATTAAGCTATTAGCCAGCATTACCCAGGCACTGGCAGAGACTGTGTTTAGAATCAGCACCTCAGGAGTCCGTCACACCATGTCACACACACACACACAACCACACACACGTATAAACACACACACACACAGAGATTCGAGAAGCTGATTGGGTGTGCTGTTGGGTTAGTTAGTGAGGCGACTAAACTACTATTCTCTTATCCATTTCCCCCTGCTCGTTCTCCACCTCTCTATCTCGCCGTGTAACTGAACTCCAATCAAGTGAGGACACGGTCCCGAATGCATGGTGTTCCAATGAGGTGAGTGTGAGTACCACACACACGCAAACTCGAGGAATCAGATAAAAGAGGCTTGATTACAAGCGACAAGGTCATAGTGAGGAGTGACACAGGTTGGAGGCGAGCTATCAGAGTCAAGCATCAAGCAAACAGGTACAAGTACAGCACGCACACACACCAACACACGCACGTACACACACACACACGCACACACTGTTTCATCAAGGCATAGAAAGTAGATGGTCATGTAGCATTTGAAAAGTAAAGACAATATTTGGGTCCAGTCATGATGCAAATAAGTGTGTGTGTATAATGGACAAAGGGACATTTCTAGCTGCCATCCGGACTCTACACCACCATATTTTGAGTATCTTTTCCTGGAAGTTGCCTGATTGAGCGATTTCTAATACATTGTCAGGACAAATTACCTCCACTTAATAAGATCTGTTGCGAGGCAGAGGCCTCTCGGAGAGGGGGAAAGGAAACGACAAGTATTAATTTGGGTTTTTCACAAGCTGACGCTCTAGTCTCCATCCTCAGGCCCTGGGGCAGTGTCACTTCTCACCCACGCTTATACAAACACACACACACATTCCCTTCCGTCTCTCTCTCTCTCTCTCTCTTTCTCTCTTTCCCTCTCTGCCACTCCCCATCCCTCTGTTCCCTCTCTCCTCCCTTCCGCCTGATCATGGAAGAAATTCTGTGGCGTAGCAATTACCTAAGTCTTTTATCAGTCATTTCAAAGGAGGAAAATTAGAGCAATTGTGTCAGGATGGTCATATGGGCAGAAATTGCACACTTATTGGGTGCACTTACGCATGTGACTCTGCTCCGTGCACTGATGTGGCCCATTGTTAAGGGACGGTTCCTTCGAGGCCACTGATTGAGCCTGAGAGCAGATGCAACCCCCTCCCCACACCCCCACCCTCTGCACCCCTCTCGCCCTTCTCCAAATATTCTCCCTCCTGCTCCACCTTAACAGGCCGACCCCCACCCCCACCAACTCACCAGCGCGCCCATGTCTTTGTCTTGATGCGGCTACTGCTTTAATTGAATCTAAATGACAGCCGCGCTCTGGTTTGAGGAGACCATCAGTGGCATTGAGACTGAACCAATGTCCCCCTTTTTTTTTTGACCCAACTCCCACTTGTCCTGCCTCAGCATCCCCACTCCTCTTCATCATCCGGTTCCTGCTCATCCCCTTGACATCTTCTACTGATTAACAATGTTGACAATTTTAGTTTTCTTTTGAATATTCCCTTGATTTGTATCTTTTGATAAGTATGTACAAAGGGATTATATTGGATGAATAGACACAAATTTAGGCTTCCAGTAACCCAAAAAACAATCACAAAAGCATAAGAAGTAGTGCTAATGGAGATATTGACAAGTTGTTGTTAAATTATTGTACTACAACTTCAAAGGAAATACAAAATACAATAGCTGAATCATCCTTCAAAATTAGAGCGAGAAGCGTACTTTAAGAAAAACACATGCTTCAAGCAATAATCAACATTTACACAGTTTCCAGATTCAGACAATGATGATGCATTCATCATATCAGCCATTGAAACGATGAGATGTTCTTCTAGGAATTTATTTATCACCTGAGAAATTCACTCGTATTTTGTGGTTAAAAATATTTACTAAGTGAAACACAGAACACAGCGGCTGACTCCAACGGTAACTGCTAAGCATGTTAAAGCACTCCTGCTCCGGTGTGACCCCAGAAGATGATAGGCCACTCAGCTAACGAGCGAAGCCTCCATGTAATAGTAACACTGTCTGCTCACCGGGATCTTTCCCTAAATGCTAACTAGATTCAGGCAGTGAATCCTAGCAGTAAATGCTAAGTCTATGGCTTAATCGTCGACTCTAGCCCCTTCGCACCGCGGGGAGCTGCCAGGCCTCTCTATTCCCACTCCACTGGCCACACATCTCCACTCAATCTGTCTTAGCATATTGATTTCCCAGCTGTCTCATTGGTTCCTAACATAATTATGGCTGGCTGGGCTAGGGGCACAGGCGCAGGGCTAATACATTTACACCAGGCCCCATCAGCACGGGCTTATATTCATGTCATTGGGAGAGGCAGGAGATTGGATGCCCCTAAGAGGCAGATCTACTAAGAGAATTTGGGGGGCTTTGCTCTAATGAAAAAGGGAATTAGCTGGCTCAACCTCTGTCACATTGCAAGATCAATAGCAGCGTCCACAAAAAATATTCAGTGGAAAATAAAATGAAGAGAAGCAAAGTGACACATCTGTTAATAAAGATGTGTCATTATGCAGAGTTTATTTATGCTGTTATTGGAGAATTAACCTTTATACAAGACACTTATGTGAACCTCTGGCCGAAGCCGCCTGCTGCGCATGAGGCTCGAGTTTAAATACAAATAACTCAGGGCTGTTTCATTCAGACCTTAACATTTTGTTCTTTGTATTATTGTATGATTCTTTAGTTTCCTTTCATGCCATTTTTCTGTCTCCTTCCAGAACGTATCGGAGGATCTTAACTCCAATAACCTGCTATAGTTCTCTTTTCTTTTTTTTTTGGATTCCACACGCAGGATAAGGCAGGAGAAAGAATAAAAAAAGACTTAAGGAAGGGGGGGAGAAAAGAAGGTCACAGTCTATCTATTTCGCTGTGCCTAATTGTTGTCAGAAGCTGACCTAAAACGCAGAGACAGTATTTTTCAAAGTCAAGGATGAAGTAGAGGAGGGGTGGGCAATTCATCACGCTACCCTTCCTCCTCCGTCCACAGTCCGGGACCAGCGAAGGTCTGCTAGTTATTTAATTCCGTGGATCAGGCCCTTAATGGCAAACTCCAGCCCCATAAATTAGACATGCACTCGATTAGGATGTCTGGCTTAAGAAAGAGGTCTGAGGTATGATACTGACATGTAAGGTCGTCCGGGCTCTCTCGGACCTATTGCAATTAATGATCATTAGAGAAAAGGCGGGGTGGGTAGAGTTGGAGTCTGTCAGCACCTTACAGGTTGTTGTAATAAACGCAGCTGGATGGACGCACTGATCATGCAGTGCTTGCGGACAAATCTTTATCTAGTAACGTTAAACAGATGCTTAAGTGGACTCATGAATCAATTCTGAAGATGTGAAACAGTGATTCTAAAACGGTTTCTGGCATGACCCCCCCACTTAGAAGGTGGAAAAGTTGACGCCTTTTTTTATCAATCATCAGCAATGACGATTTGTGTTTGTGTATTTTCCCTACAATAAATAATTTTCCATTCAGTTTAGTTTTATCTTTATCTACGCCTATGGCAAAAGGCAGTTTTAAAGATACTGAGGCCAGAAACATGAACCACATATGGAGGCAAAAATTGGAAACAATAGCTCTCACACTAGATATGATACCAGCCTTGGAAATGTCTGCCAATACTGTATTAGTGAGTGTGTAAATCTATGTACTGATCCAATACCATGTTTTTAAAGTATATTAGTTGAACACAGATGAAACTGCGATTTTTTTCCAGAGATAACTTCAGGTGATGAAGAATTGATTACTGGGAGAAGAAAAATTCATACTAAATAATACATTTTACAAGTTAAAATGTATTTAAATGTTACTCGGTATCGGACATTACACAAAGTCCAGATAGTTGTGTCCATAAGGAAAAAAACGGTACTGAAACATCAACATGTGAGTGGGCAAACAAATACAGAAAACAACCCATTCTTTATTCCACGTGTGAAAGTTTGGTACAGTGGGAAGTACCTGTTCTACCTCTCACTTCTCCATCACCTTCTCTCTATCTCTCTCTGTCTCCTCATCTTGTCCAGTATCACTTCCCTGCCCATAGCGATGATTGATGCAGTCTCTTTATTTTGGTTCTGTTTGTTGGTGAAGTGACGATTAAATGCAAATATGATGATCCCCACTGACGTAATCTTGCAAAAAAAAATTATATACTGTATATATAATGTATTTTAACATAGATCTCAACATAAACTGAACAATTCACCTTCCATTGTAGGTTTATCAGTCTGACATTGAATGGGTGAAATTCATTGCGTCATTATGAACAGCCACTCTTTAAACTACAAGGAATTTTGCAAGAAAAATGCTCTATTTACCTGTATCACACTTCGGCTAAGGTAACTGTCCTGTTGGTGCCTTAACCATGTTCAATATCATTCACTCCACACACACACACACACACACACACACACACACACACACACACACACACACACACACACACACACACACACACACACACACACACACACACACACACACACACACACACACACACACACACACACACACACACACACAAAAGGAATGACAGCGGGGGTCAGATGAGGAAAGCGTTGATCTTGGTAAAGAACTTTTTCTTATCGGAAATTATTTGACAACTTGTTACACAAAACTCTGAAAAACTAAATAAATAAAGGTCTGGAACCTGGAGGTGTTTGATAACCACTGATTTAAACAATCAGCTGCACTGTGGCATGGGAACAAAAAGTCCTCCAATTACTGTTCAGAATTATACAGATGAATACTTGGGAAAAAATAATGATGTTGTTGATCTATGTTCTTTCTGACACCCAGGCTGTTATTGTAATCAAAGGCACACAATTACACACTATTTCACTTCTACAATGCATGAGAGCACAGCTGTGGTGATGACTGTACGCCGCAGCCAAATCAAATGTCCTCCACCGTGTGGGCGCACTGGGGCTGGGATCAGCATGGTGCTGGGCGGGATACGGGCTGCAATTGTGTTCCTTCAAGCACACACAACACATGTGACACGTTTTAATGGCTCTAACTGCTCTCAACTGCTCAAAATTGGTTTATTGTATTCATTGTTTATCATCATGGCCCCAATTTACCTTCACAGCATATAGCAACGGCTAGTCTTTCATGGGGTCCTTATACACAAACTGTACGTGCCCGAATCAACAATGCAGACGTCTCGGTGCTGATTTCAACGCTCTTTCAGGTGCTGTGCCACCTCACTCCTAATTGTGTATTATTTCCGAGGGCGACAGTGAGGGTTTCTTTCCTTTCTCCTTTGTCAAATATTATGTATTTATTTATTTATTTATTTTTCAATCTTTCTTTTTGTTTTTTTCCCCCCGTCTCTGTGGCATTTTGGACAGTCCCGAGCATTTGCTGACAGTTATTCTGGCTCCTGGCAGCGCAGACATTGACTGTCAACGGGACGTCTCCTTTCTTTTATTCATTTCTTCTGTCCTGAGAGATGCTGCTGAATGCAAGTCAGCCTTTTCTCCCCGGAGGGTGGGCGGGCGGGCGGCAGGGAGGACAGTGGCGGCGGCGGCGGTGGTGGTGAGGGGTGGGTGGGCAGACAGGCGGCATGGTGGAAAAGGGCTGCGGGGGGGGAGAGGTGTGATGTGGCGGTCCGTCTCATTCTCTCGCTCTCTCTCTCTCTTTCTCTCTCTGTATCTGCTGTGTGTTTAGCTGTAAAGTGTGCTCTTTGTGTGTCTCTGTGCGTGTGTGTTTGTCGAGGGTTATTCAGGAGGACACTCTCCTGACCGTCAGATCAGCCTCCATTCTGACATTCCTGCACCTCCTCAGCCTGAGAACACAACACACAGGCTCGATGAATGTTTGCACGTCGTTGCGTGTCGTTTCTGTGGATTTAACAAAAACACTGACAACATATCTGTGTATAAAGCAGTGACTGTAGCTCTAGTGCACCTGTGCACACACCAAAAAATATTTGTCATAGCTTGATACACAAAAAATATAATAAGTGCTAATGTAGCTGCCTGTGTGTGCCTGCTTTTTTTGACCTGTGTGTGTGTGTGTGTCCTCGTCTGTGTGGGCATAATTGGGATGTTGCGTGTCAGGGGAACACCAGCAGTATCTTTATTTTTTGTTTTTTCCTGAGCAAGCCAGCCAGTCAGAAACCATAATGGGTGTTTTTGCCTGATGAAAGCCTCAAAGCAGAGGTCCAGTGTGTTTTCATAAAGGGGATGTGCATGCCAGGGAGTGAACCCTGCATTGATGCTCGGATAAAACATGTGATCAATAAAATAAACAGCACATCACCTCTATTAGTGACACAACACCAGGATCAAGGTATGTGGAAATGGGAAAAAGAGGGGCTGGTACCGCTGCCGAGGCTCCAGAGTTTTAGGCAGAATTAGATGCTGTGGGGGTGCGTGTATTGATGCTGTGTGATTACTGAACACAAAGTAATACGAGCAAACCAGAAGGGCACTCTGAGAGCGCATACCTCCACCAAGGCTAATGCCCTATCTCGCCATGTCAAAACAGTGTTTTCCATTAATTATCTTGACTGTGGTGGCCATTGTCTAATTTGACCCCCCTCAGTTTGTGAACCAATTTTTTTTTTACACTTCTTATAATAACACAAGAGATCTCTTACTGAGTATTTTTGCTCCGTTGCAGCATTGTACAGCCGTGTGCGGTGCTATTTGGTGTTTGATCGCTCACACGCTTGCCCTATAATCCAGAAAGTCAGAGTTCAAGGTTTCAGCTGCATGTGTGTATGCATGGCAGCTCTCTCAAGCGACAACTTGTCTTTCACTCTTAAGTCTGTGTACCTGTCGTTCCCAATCCGTACGAATGCCGTTCCTGCTGCGTGCCTTCTGGCCACACCAAGTTGTTATGGGTTCTTCTCTGACCCAGTACGCATCCTCCCACCAAGTTTCGTGGAAATTTGTCCAGAATATTTTGCATAATTGAAAACACAACCCTCTCTGCAGAGGGAATAACAAGCGTGCCACGCGGCGGGCGCTGGTCATCAGGAGAACACGTGTGTTGAAGATTTGGTTTTACGATGAGACGCTAGATTTGATGTGAAGCAGGAAATAACCAAAATGGGCTGGTTCGACAAACTCGTCTACGTCTGCCAATGCAGACGCTAAAAGCCTGAGAGTGGAGTTCCTCACTCAGCCAAATTGATTTCTGTTTGCTCTCTTTCTGTTTACAAGGTGTGCAGATTAATTTGCAACATGCCTCAACACATCCACCGCTGAAACTCCTCTCACCCCCCCCCCACCCCCCCACCCCCTTAAATCAAGGCAGCTTTTTTCTGAAAGCAGCGGAGATGAAATAATGACAGCGATTAGATTACTATTCTTAAGAATCCATTAGTCAAAAATGACACCCAGGAAATCACACAGTGCATTTTACCATAATGCAATAAGGTGCCAATTATAACACTCATGTGGAATAAGTGGGCTCCTCTCCCTCTGTTGGCTGAAGAGAACACAAATCATCATTACCATGTATTTCTTAATGCTACAGCACTGAGAGGCATTAAGAACAGACTAATAAGTTTAGCCCTTGCAAACAGAGTGCAGCTGCGTGCTCCATTTTCTCAATCATTTTTCCCTCCCTCTTTGCACCAGCTTTTCTGGACCTGTTACTGTATCGGTGTTGTTTCACGGCTTCAGTCCTGTCTCTCCTTCGCTCTGTCCTTCCATTTGTCCTCTACTAGTCTCCCGCCTCTCAAGGCCCGAATAGTTGTCATGTAACAAACCCGGATATCGAGTGAGTCCAACTTTGGACACTGACCTTCAAGTGTTTGCCTGGCACTGATTTGGGAGCATGCAGTGTAAAAAACCTTTTCAGCGGTGCATCTCACCATTAGAGCCTTGCAAAGATAAGTGGGTTCTATCTATTATCTATAACCTTTCTAACACTTTGCATGACATAAACAACACGAGTAAACAGAGCAGACCTAGGCAGCAAACGTTCACCAGTGTTTGGCTGTTTTGAGCCAGCACTAATTCCGCGCCATCAGCTGTGAAAGCTTTGCAGAAAGCGGGCGAGCTAATAACATTGTTCGACTTTGCCACCGGTGGCCTGCCGGTGGGCTGCTAGTTGCCTGACAGCCGGAAAGGGCATTAACTGTTAAAAAGGATCCTGTTGGGCTCGAGGAACTTTTCCAAACTTCACCTCATTGGATAAAAAGACAAAGAGAAGGAGAAGCGAGTTTTGATGGCAGTAAGGCGAAGCCATGGGGAATCTCAGGCGATGATGAAAGCAAACTCTCAAAGAGACACAAAACACCACACACCCGCTACATTACATCAAGGGGGCAAGCAAAGAGAATTATAATAACACTGCCTTTTCTTTTTTAATTAATGGAGACTGTTATTTGGTAGGAGGCAGGGCAAGCTGTAAGGAATCTTGGATGATTGGCAAACATCAAACGGAAATGGTGTGTGCGAGTGTGTATAGGAGTGTGTGTGTGTGTGTGTGTGTGTGTGTGTGTGTGTGTGTGTGTGTGTGTGTGTGTGTGTGTGTGTGTGTGTGTGTGTGTGTGTGTGAATGTATCTAAGCCTGCATGTACACATGCACGCAGGCTGTGATTGTGTGAATATGATTGTGTTCCGTGTGTGTGTGTGATTTTGCTGCCTGCCAGGCCAGCTTGTTGCCTCTTGTAAATAAGACATGCCCATCAGTGGCAGGCGGACTTTGCTGTTTGTCTTTTTTGTGTGAGTGAAGCCTCTGCTTCTCTGCATTAATGACTGAAGAGGGGGAAATGAGGAGAGGAAAACATTATTCATACAACACATTATACAAGTTATGGAGACTTTGAGAACTTCCCTGGTTTCCACTGAAGGTGGTTTTAATAAGGTTCCATGGGAGTTGGCGCTTCAGGGTGTTGACTAAAGGTGTGTGTGTGTGTGTGCGTACCATGCACGCGCATGTGTGTGTGTGTGTGTGTGTATGTGTTTGCGGGTACATGTGTGCTCAGTGTGTTCTGTGGTTGGGGCGGCACGTGGTATGTATTACACATCAAAGAAAGGTCAGACTCAAACACAGAGCCGGGCTAAAGGTTAGGGCACAGCTCTATATAGAACAGAGAGAGGGATGGGGCTTATCAAAGCTATCACTTGGAGAGAGACTGCTAGAGGTCACCAAACCCTTGACATGACGTACAGATCTAATGTCTTAGCCAAGGATCAATACGACTACACACAGACAAACCAGATAGGCTTAACATCAGTGTAGACCCCACAAGCCACTGAAACCAGGCACTTACTCACTCACTCACCCTCAAATCCAGTGGAAGAAATCAAAATGAAGAAGAAAGTACGTGAAAAGAAATGAAGGAAGACAAATAATCAATTAAACAGGAGCGGAGGGATGAATAAGAGAAAGGTTTCTTTGGATGCAAACGCGTGCCGGGGAGAAAAAAGTGTTTCTTCGCAATTTTGAAAATTTGATGGCAAGTTTTTTAGCGTGCATGATAAATGTATGCACGGCATCAGTTGGAATAATGCAATGAATAATGGAGATCAGAAGTGTTAGGAGATCATGGTGGTGGAATCATCTGCATAGATAGACAGACAGATAGACAGATAGACAGATAGACAGATAGACAGATAGACAGACAGACAAAT
The DNA here is from genome assembly GCF_963576545.1 of Limanda limanda. NCBI lineage: Eukaryota > Metazoa > Chordata > Actinopteri > Pleuronectiformes > Pleuronectidae > Limanda > Limanda limanda. The sequence continues at coordinate 13,115,089 of NC_083655.1, forward strand.
AGACAGAGAGACAGATAGATAGATAGATAGATAGATAGATAGATAGATAGATAGATAGATAGATAGATAGATAGATAGATAGATAGATAGATAGATAGATAGATAGATAGATAGATAGATAGATAGATAGATAGATAGATAGATAGATAGATAGATAGATTGATAACACACTTTCTCTACACTTAATGACTAATCAGTTGCATTTGACCGTGGTCATCTCAAGGCTCTATAAGACTGTCACTTAAAATGGCTGCAGCCAAGAAAACAGAAAAAAAGAGAAAATACTGAAGGCATCATCCTTCTTCCTTGTGACTTCCATTCGCCTCTGCGTTCCTGAAAGTGACAGGACGCAGTGTGTTTTTGCTTACTCATCAATATTTCAGAGCACTACACATGGAATGCTTCAGTGACTTTGAATATATGGGCGCCGCGCGTACACCTCCTCTCTGTTCTTTAGCGAGATGACATCGAGTAATGCACGGTGAAAGTTGAAGAAGAAAAAAAAAACAAGAGCATCACCCCGCTCCCTCCACCCACCATCACCCCCACCACACAGACACACACACACACAAACACACACTTACCTAATGAAATCTGTGACTTAAGGGAAACATTGGACCCTTTATAAAACAAGAGGGAAGGAAACTTGAAAATAGGATTTGTGAAGAAAAGCGCTAAAGAGATAATAGAGATAATCTCTATAAACAGATTTGGCAAGTGAATAGTTACAATTTGTAGGTGAGGGAGACGATTTGGAGGCTGGAGGTGGAGCAGGGTGACCAAAATCCCTCAGCTATTTAATCTATCTGGATGCGTATGGAGACAGCTGTTAATAGAGACACATACAAAAAGTATAATTTGTTTGAGTTTTGTGAGGAAAAAAGTTTTACTTGGACTTTCAACTGTCGTTGCCGTTGCCCCAAGAGGCAAATACATCTAAGGTCGATAGCCGATGGGTTATGAGATTGATGTAGAGAGGCTAAGCATTGGTACTGCACGTATATACTCAATTCACAAAGAGACACAGAGATATTTAAATGCAAAGATGGAGATATGCAAAGCCAGTCGCCCGTGCATTTCAGCAGTGATGTGCACTTAGGATGTCCTTTGGATTATCCATCTTCAGAGTTACTCCCACATTCACTTTAGTTTTTATTAAAACGGCTCCACCGTGTTGAAAACGGCTTGTTTGAGAGATTTACAGTTTGAAAAAAAACATTACAGGTTGCATTTAAGAAGTCATTTGAAAGTGCATGTCAACGCCACAGCCTGTGCTTGCACCTGCACGCGTGTGCACGTGTCCTCTTGTGTGAGTGTCATTTGAAGCACATAGAGTCCATTTATCAAGGACAAAAGGGCCCCAAAGTGTCAGAGACTAATGGACGTGGCCCCATCGTCTCTCTCCCCCCGTTGTGATCATCCTCAGAAATTAATTAGAAATAACGAATAGACGGCCTTTTTTTACACTCCACTCTCATTTATTACAATGGTAATTGCTCTTCCCTCATTGTAGGTTAAGTCTTTAAACACTGTCTTACACCAAGACATGCTCATCCTTGCCATCTATAATTCATGATATACTTTGCACCAAGCAAAGCTGTTAAATATTTAGTGAATCATTGCCTTAAACTTAATCACCCTCTGATAAATGCATGTGTTTTTCCACTCGCTCTGCCCCTCTTGCTTTCTGTTCCCCAATCAAGAGGATACACACACCAACTAGTTGTATAATCTATTTTTAATTTCTCCATCAGAAATTAACATAACACGACTTAGCATAACGTATTAATTGCAGTACATTGTTAAGTGCTACATTATGTTCCTGTGAAACAAGCTATTATCATTGTACTTCATGAAGTATTAAATCTAATCCATATTTAAAGAATGCTTAAACATTCATTTTTAGACTGGGTGCTAATGTCTCTCCTCATCTGTCACTGCTGCTACTAACAAGCACACACTCTGAGGAGTTTGTACTTAATCCTGTTTTTTACACTGATTTACTGTTTAGCCTGATTTCATAGTTAAAAGCAGTGTTTCAAGATGGGATGTGCAAAAACCCTTGCGCTTATATTTTATTGTTGCTGAGGAGATTTCACTGGATAAACAAAGGACATAACACTTAAGGAAATAATGGATGATTATGATGACGCCATCTAATCTTTAACAAACTACAGGTCAATGATCGACAATTTGATATCAGGTGTTTTTTTTTCCATTAAACACAAGCGAAGTAACAATAATCATCTTTTGCCCAAACGAGATCAGGTCTGGTCCGAACTGAAATGATTAGTCAATAAGCCGATAAACAGGAAATTCATTCAGTTGAAAATCTATACGTCACTCAAGTAACACACACACAGACACACACAGACTTTTTTCTGACATTTCATACACTATAGATTGATTGAGTATTCAAAAAAAAATAAAATATAATATTTATGCCTTGCAGCCCTATGGGACTGTGGTTTTAACACAGTCCCATAGGTTAAAAGGTCTGAATCATCCTATAAGTCCCTTTTTTTAATGTGTATACATTTCTCTATATGTGTTTCAGGAATCAGTGCATTGGGGGATCCAGGGGCCCTGGACACAGCTAAAATCTGATTGGACCCTTAAGAGCCCCTGTCCTGTCAATCATATGTATTTTTTTAAATAATCTAATAACTTACCAACAATAAATATGATTCTATTTTCCAAGCATTTTTGCAGTACGTTAAGTGCTTAAATAATGATTTGCTCAAAGCTGTAGAGCCAACAGTAAAAAAGGAATATCTTAAGCGTGCATGCTATTTTTGTGCATGGATGTTGGACATATAATTGGCCCCTCTGCGTAAAGTTGGGCTCCTTTATGACCCCTGATTTAGAAAAATCCTCAATGAACCACTAAATCATTGTCCCCTTCTGCTTTACTGCCACCGAGCAGAAAAACCCCACAATGCATAACTTTTTTTTTCCGGGATAGTACGAGCAGCTCAACTGTATTGCACAGTTGCATTACTCACTTCCTGTTTTGACTTCCTGATTTACATGCTGGCCGCCTGTCATTGGTGGCGGAGATGATAGGCGGGTACCATAAACAGCCTTTCACATTACCATAAAATCACAGGTGTAAACACACACACACTCTTTCAAGCCCGGCTCCCCTCACTCGGAAGACACAAGCGCATCATTTGATTCTAAACATCCCATTTGAATGCATCTGCCTCTCTCCTTGTCTCTTCCTCCCTCCTTTTTCTCTGTGTCTCTTCCTCTCGCTCTCTCTCTCTCTCAGAGGCACTCCATCTTCCCGATGTTTAATTCATCACGCTTTTCCATCATCCTTCCACCTCTCTCCGCAGCTCTGTCAGGTAACAAACAATGAGTTTTTGATGTGAATAATTTAATGCGTGTACTGCAAATGCCGGCGCGCTGCATTATCCATGCTGCACACTCGGGCTGTCATTAAGACACCTGATTTCCCCTAAGATTCCTCTTCCAGCCTCTCAGATGAAAAGGTAACACACATGTCGAAATTTCTCACCCCTTTACATCCGGGGTGGGGGTGGGGGGGTTTGGAACGCTGTATTTTTAGACAGGCTAAATGAGACAATGACAGTGGTAAGCAGTGAAAAAAGGAGAAGGGAAAAGACAGACAGATGGCAAGAAAAGCACAAAGGAGAGGGGGAAAATGAAGGGGAGGAGCGGCGGGAGAGAGAGTGATTGTTTCCTTGTACATATTTTTTTGCCTCTTTCCCTCGATCTCACTCGACGTCGCAGCATCAAACGCTAACCCTGCTTTCAAAAGCCGGCGGAAGCATTGATTCAATATTTTCTCCCCCGTGTTGCTGTGATCCTGAAACTGCTCCCTGACTAGATCGAGACGCACGGAGGGAAAATGACGCTGGCGACATCAAACGCAAAAACGTGTTGTGGATAATAACAGACACAGGCTCCTCTCTCTCTCTCTCTCTCTCTCTCTCTCTCTCTTTCTCCCATTTTATCCTCCCTTCTTACCATCTCGCCCTCCCTCCCATCCCTCTTCCCTGAACCCCCAAGACGTGATGCACGCCATGAGCTCCGTGCATACGTCTGGGTGACACCAAACGCCAAACAATTAATGGCTCAGCTCCTCCTCGCTTTTTGGTAATGGGAATGTATTCATCTCCGGGATCATATCTCGGAGCCTGATCTTTCTTTACATGAGACGAGGGAAGAAGGGGAAAGAGAGAAAAGGGAGAGCAGTGGTGGCAATAGCATATAGGAGCAGTGGTATTATGTGAATTACAGCAGCAGGGCCAATACAGACTCATCTATCCTATTCAGCCCTCTCCCAGGCCATTCTGCAGACAGACAATCAGTGCACACTGGGACTGGCGAATGAGGATCACCTCCACTGGCAGCAGGGTCCTCCGTTTCATTAAAAAGGATTAAAAAAAAGGTGGAGGGATGAAGAGACGGAGGGGAGGGGAGCGGGAGGAGAAGGGGGCTGGAGGAGGGGGTTGACAGTGACTGAGATCTGGGGAGATATGAAGGCAAAGGGCAGTGGGTTTTAAAAAAAAATATGAAGGACAAGGATGGAGAGCAGGATGGATTGGGGGGGAAAAGAGGGAAAGGGGAGAGCAACGAGGGAGATCTGGTCAGATATGAAGGCGCAGGGTAATATGAATATAATGCCGCGTGGCTCTGTGATGTGGAAAGGAGGGGAAAAGAAAGGAAATAAAAAGAAGGTGCGATGCGGCGGAGGTGGGTGTGCTATTAATAAGCCAATGTGAGGATAATTGAGGTATGGGGGTCTCTGAAAGCCTTTAAAAAAACCTCTCCCTTCAGTCTTTGATTCACTTTCATCACCTCCAATGTGGCCACGTTGATTGTGTGAAATCGGCAGGAGGGCCTTCAATTACTGCATCTTGTCTGTGGTCTTCATGCACAGGGACACGCACGCACACATGCATTCATACATGCACAGGGACGCTGACACACACACACACACACACACACACACACACAAACTCACTCACTCACTCACTCACTCACACAAAGGCCAACGTGCAAGAAAGCTGGCATACACGCTTGAAAAATACACACTCTTGAAAAACGTGAATGCACACTCGCCTCTTCTTTACTCTCAAACACACACACACACACACACACACACACACACACACACACACACACACATTAGGAGGATCCCTTGATTTTAACCAAATGACTGGGGAGAAGGAGAGAGGGGAGAGATGATACACAATGGATAGTAGGAAGAAAGAAGCGGAGACGGAGAAGAGTGTTGATTATTCTCTTTGTCTATTTTGTCATTAGCAGATGGGAGCTCAATAATGTAGTGGGTACTTAATGGCAGCCACACAATGGAAAATGAGGGAGAATCCTATACATAATGGCATTGTGAATGGATTGGGGGAACTTAACACGCGTGTGTGTGCAGAGTGTTCTTGTGCACGCAAACGGGCCGAGATGCATGAGACTGGCAGTAAACACGGAATAGGAGAATAATGCGTTCATATGCAAGTGCATACGTGAGTATTAAGTTTTAGACTTCGACATTGTAGTCTCACAACCGCACCGCTGTGATAATTACGTATTTCCATTTCTTCCTCTCTCGGTCTCTCACTCATATATTCTTTTTCTCTTTCCCCTTTCATGTCTTGCTTATAAACAAATAAATTTGTCATGAAAGACCTGGAATACATCATTCATCCCCGCGCATATACACACCAGCACCCAGCTTTCATTCTTGGTCATGGACGGCTCTAAGCCCTTTTCCAACCAAGCCTTTATTTCCCATGATGCTCACTGGGAGTATGTGTGTGCGTGTGTGTTGCTGTGTGTGTGTAGTACTGTTGGTGTTTGCGTGTGCCTCCGTGAGTGTTGGTGTGTCGCTTTCTTCGTCTTAATTAAAAGTAAGGTTCCTTTGAGTCCCAGTCACACAACGGCCACTGGGAATATTTCTAATTATGCTCTACCTTTCACATCCCGTTCCCTCTTCTATATGTGATTACTGACAGCGACTGGAGATTAACTGACAGCGGGGTGTATTTGCACATGATTACTGTTTGTCCACGTTGACAGGAATAACTCTGCGCTGTACAACATGCACGTGTGGTTGTTTGTGCACGTTTATGTTGCTGCACGTGCACGTGTGTCATGTGATGCCTTTAAGTTCAATGCAGAAATGTTAAACAGACACAGTGTTGAACTTTCTTGCGTTCTAGTCAAATTTCTGAGATAAAAGCACTTGCTGACATACACCCACAACAACACCTACAGGCAAGCATGCTATACAAATTACCCCATATATTTTTAATATACACCAGAGAAGTACAAAGCACTAATAGCCTGTCTGCTTGCCTTGCATGATTTAGTGAGCAGCATATTAAAAACCGAAGCTATTCATTAATATGTAAACTAGTGCGCTGTCATTAATATAGGGTTGGGGTCGAGGGACCAGGGTGAAGAGGGGGAGATGCGGGGGCGAGGGAGTCAAGGCTGCCGAGCCTCGGCTTGATTGAGTTTAGCGGCGTTGTTTGAAAAGGGTGTGTGTGTGTGTGAGCGTGCACTCGGCGAATGGTTGTGCACATCTTGTTGCCTATATGAGTGTTTGTTTGAGGATCTGTGTGCGTGTGTGTGTGTGTGTGTGTACGCATTTGCATGTAATCTTGTGCGTGCGCCTTCCTGAAATCTCCAGGTCCCCAGGGTGATTAAAGAGAATAAATATGCTTGATTACAAATGTCCTACCTCCCCATCAACTCCCCCTAATGTATGCAGTTTAATTGAGCGTCACGAGTAAAGTATGAGTTATGGAATGAACAGACAAGCCAATATCTCAGAGAGGCGGATGGGGGAGGCGAGAGAGAGAGAGAGAGAGAGAGAGAGAAAGGGGGAGAGTGAGTAATGTCCTCCATTTGAAAAAAAAGAGAAGAAGTGATATCCATGCTTACAAAATGCATGTGAATAAATGGAACGTATTACGCAACGTTGCCAGCGTTATGGACCCAAATTAGGACAATAGGATTTGGAGCTTGTTCAGTGACTGTTCCAGAGTTTGTAGTTGTAAATCAGCCTTTGAGAATCTGTGTTAAAATCTGAAATTTAAGGCTGTGCATTCGTGGAAAAGATCTCAATTTGTGTAAAAAATGAAAGGTGTTGAAGATTTTTCAGGAATGATGACAGCGCGGAATAGGTTTGTGTATGTAGTCGATCATATTGAATGTGTATTTGTGTACTTATTCTCAAATTCAATTAAACCCACGAGGTTGCACTCGCCCCACGTCATCATCATCCATCCTGACAGTCCACACCTCTCAGGCAATGGAACCATGAGCCTTCTGATTGGACGCTCACATTCAAGTACAAACACAGGGTGAACATTCTTACTTGTGACCTCAGTGTAGCGTCAAGTGCAGGAAATCTGAGCGCTTTTTTAATAAACTTGAGTATTTTTATGCAGATTTGTTTTGATATTTTACAATTATTAACAGCTACAAACTTGGGAATCATTCATGAATATCATTTTAGGAAGCTCAATATTATTGATCTGAATTTGAGCCCATACAGAGTAAACTGTAATATTCGCACCTTTGGTTTCTTACATTCATACCAAGGTATTTAAACATATTTTTAAATTGTTTTTATATGAGTTGCCTATGTGACTCCATATTGTGATCATTTATTAATCTAATGGTATATTGCCCCATATAATGAAATGTGTGACTTTCCCTGTTAACTGTATTCAAAGTATGGCTTCTGTTTTCTTCTTATATTCTTATTTGCACTGCTTTCCTTTCAATGCACACACTAGCTAACTACCCTCTCACCCTATCACTTCCTTTGTGGTAGAGCAGTTTTCCTAAATGACTAAGCTGATTCACCTGCTACCAGATCAATTAATTTGTGTAAACAATCCAGAATAAAACCAAAGGGACAATCAGCTTTCCAGAGATGTTTGATAATACATCTCAACTGTTTTAAACCTTTCCACGGCATCAGCGGTCGTAGACTCCCTTAATCAACTGCTCGCTTTGTACAGAATTATATGCATATACATGGTTTTTACTCCTCCTCTGACCCACTGTGTCTCAAAGTGAAATAAAGCAGAAGCTTCATGAACTGGCTCTGTGGTGACTCACTGCTGTTTCTGTCAGCAGAGGAGAGCAGCCAAGTGGAGATTTACTTATATGAAATTTTCTCAAATTAGTACTTTAAAATCTTCCCCCACATCCCCAGCAGTGAGAAAATTATGAACGAGAAATTTGTAGTTGCTATTTCTCTATTTCTCTTTCACCTCTAACTCACACTTACATACTCTCACGGACCAACACACTCAGACACACACACACACTCACGCGGAGCCCTGGCCCTTAGCTGGGTTTGCTCTAATTGGCTTATTGTCTTGAGGAGCCAGTGACAGAGGAGTGGGTAGGAGGCAGACTTTCATCGGAGGTTATTGAGAGAGATAGCTAATTTCCCCATGTTTCCCTGTCCGGTCCTCAGAGCTGCACACACACTGCAAACCCTCTCTAGAGGGATCATTAAGAGTCTGGCATTCTGACTCTCTCTCTCTCCCCATCTCTCTCTCTCACACACTCAAACACACACACCGTCTTCCTTTCTCTCAGTCAACAACCAAACACACACACAGCTAACCTTTAGAGGAAAGTGAGACAAGGCTGGGGAGGTCCAGGGAAGACATGACCATGGTCGGAATACATTTTTCTGTTCATCAACCTTCTCTAAAAAAAACAAAAAACATACACGTGTGTGTTCCTGCACTTATATCTTTGCGAGGACCATTTTAAGCATACCCTACAGAGTGAGGACATTTTGACCAGCCTCATTCTTTCAATGGGCTGTTTGAGGGTGGAGAATTGGTTTTAGGGCTAGGGTGAGGGTCAGGTTTAGGTGAGGGTTAGGTTAGGTTAGGGTAGGGGTAAGGTTTAGGTTAGGGTAAGGGTAAGGGTAAGGGCAAGGGTTAGGCATTAGTTTGGATGGTTAAGGTAAGGGTAAGGGTTTGTGTGTGTGTTAGTGTGTGTCGGTCAAATGAGGTACCATGCTTCCTTAATAATAAATATTTTATCAATTTAATTTGTTATATCTTGAGTTAATGTGACTACTATCATCAGAGATTTACAAAAGTGCAAAACGTTTGTTAACATGTGTTTCCTGGCGACATGTAAAGGGAACAGAAAACAGATTGATCCATAAACGTGTTTAACATGCGACACTGTGGAACGCTAGAGACCAATTATTCCATCACAGCTGTATCTGCACTCCCACCTGCTCCGAGAACCTTTTATTTGGATTATGAACTTTCTGCGTGCGGGTGCGTGTCACAGTGGTTCATGAGGAGAATGACAGGTGGGAGTTGGGGGTTTCCGGGTCAGATTGTTGAAGGGCCCACCGGCCAGTTGAATTGTTGGGGGCGGGGGGGGGCGGGTTTCTTCGCAGGCCATAAAAAGCCTCCGCTGGGGATTCAGGAGTGGGACTACAGGGAGAGAAGGGGTACTACTAATTTACGAGCTTCTTTGCTCCTCGGTCAACAAAAATAAAACAGCTGGGGTAATTACTAATTCATTATTAACAGGCAGCATTATTTATGAGTGGCGAGAGGCGGTGCGGCGGGCCCATGGTTTTCAACCACACTAGAGCCGGGATGATGTGGTGAAGACCCAGCCTGAGGCACTCCCACTGCCTCTCCTACCCGGGCCTGATGCACCGTCCCCCGAGTGCAGGGCAAACACTGCTGGCGGGCAGATGTCGAGCGCTGGAGAAAGCCGTCCACCACTTCTCTGTGACAAGAATCCATTCGAGTTCCTATGATCAGAGAAATACAGATGCCTACCCTGACAACGCACTGTGTGTCTTTGCCCACCCTTGCCTGTGTGTTTGTGTGTGTCCGTGTGCACGTGACCCTTTATGCATACTTAAAATGCATATAGTTAGACATGTATTGATTCTTTCCATACAGGCAGATCTGGATACAGAGCACATATCTAAAAGAATTCATCATTTTCTTACAAACTAGCTACATAGACCAAACAGGCTAGGAATTCAGCATTTGTAGAAAACAAGATATCTGGCGTGCATCAATAGTCATTGAATCAGAGTTTTTCTTTTTTTTTGCCCAGAATGTCACATTTCGGAATGCCAGTCGAAACAGAATCAATCTTAATTGCGGTTTCTCTAAAATGCAGCCACATACTGTCACATTCTACAGAATTACAGAAAACCTCTCAACAGCAGAAATTCTAATAGCTCTCGATATGATGAGAATGCCGGTATTTTTAGGCATTTGATCCATCCTGAGGTTCATGGATTTAAAAGCTTTTGTGTTATGGCTGTGAAATGATACATTTGCAGGCCTGCTTAAAACTCAATTTAATCGTAGCTGCAGCATTGCCATAATGGCTACCCTCTATTTCCAGAGCTCTCCCAATCAATAACAAATTGCTGAAAGCACAAATGATTCCATTTTCTGCTAGGGGGAAACGAGAATGATGAGAAAATAGGTGAAATTGATATGTGAGGGAATATTATCAATGCTCTAAATGTCAGCAGGATGAGGTACTATGACCTTTCAGGGCAGAGGGTGAAAAAAACACAAAGATAAACTCCAAAATTCAGACAATCATTCTAATGCTACAAATGTGAAGCCTGTTAAGGGTTATCCCTTCATAGCAATTGATGACTATCAACCATGGTTTCCATTAAAGTAGAATACTGGTGTAAGCAACGCTTTCCTTCTGTTCTATATCATTATCCTATTGATTCAGGTCCATCTCCTTCCTTCAGTTTCCTGGAACTTGAAATCTGCAGCTCCAAAGCACGGAGCCACAACACGGAAGTCATGCTTAAGAAGGCACACCAATGCCTCTACCCCATATGGTGATGAAGGAAATGTGGCAGAAGTGCATATTAGCTTGTTAAATTTAACAGTGGTGGACAGGAAATCTATCCAGAGGTTCATGGAAAAGATCATTGGTGTGCACTTCCATCTATCTAGGAGCTCTTTGAGACCAGGTGTTGGAAAAGGGCGAGCTCACCCAGAGAACCAAATCTTCTCCACCCCCCTGCGGTCTGGTTACCGGTTATGCAGCAGTTTCACCAAGACTTGCAGGTTCAAGAGATTTTAACCAACATGCAGCTGCAAACTACTATATTGCTCTGGTCACCTTATAACTTGTCATTTATGATTATACTGCTCTGCACTGGTCACTTCATCTCTTTCACCTTTTCCGTACATTTAATATTCTTATATATCACATTATCTGCCATTCTTACTCTCCTTAGTTATCTTTTTCAATTGATGTACAAAGTGCTGAGTATTTGTTTCGAGATGTTACTAGAATGGGATGTAAGCGTTCCATTGCACTTGTTACACATGCCAATAAAGAATCTTCAATCCGACTATCATTACTTACAGCAGAGGCCTTATAGTAGGAATCTATAGTGCGTTGGACTGTGAGCAATTAGAGCCGATGAAACACTTTCTGTACAGCTACATGTAACATCTATGTTGAACACGGTGATGACACCGATCAGTTGAAGGTGTGGTTGCATCAACGAGAGACTGTAATGGTTGCGGGTCAATACAGTTATTTCTAGACATGAGTGGAAAAATACACCACACGACACCATGGAGCTGCAAAGTGCAATTACAGCAATATGCTCAAAAGACAGGAATTAGTCCGGTGGTTGCTATGGGCTATCAAGTTACAGGATAGATCTGCAGAGTAAACCTGTAAAAAACAACCTTAAGTCACTCTAAGGAATATTCATTCTGTTCTCACCTCTTCAGTACGCTAGTGTCCCCTCAAGTGGAGCAAAGTCATTTGTTAACCAGTTATGTAGAAATGGGGCTTAAGACCTTTTTTAAAAACATGCAGTGATGCAATTTTATTTTGGGTTATATTTATATAAATTTACTATGCTGACACATTTGCACATAACTTCCTTTGTCTTGGAAAAGGGACAAAATGAGGTATATACTTGCATTGAGATCCTACACAGCAAGCAACACCACAATCGTTCACATACACACAAACACAAATCCACTTACTGGCAAAAGAACAGATAGATACAAGGTCTTAACAGCCATATTCAAGGTAACGTGTTCTATTTAATACAAACTGACCAAACCTAAAATTCCGCACGTACTTCACCTCCCGGTTAATAGAACATTTCTGCATTTATTAAGCCATACAATGAAAAATTTGTTAGCTTCAAGAAAACATATGTAAACCCTGGAGCCCTTTGGATTGAATAGATATTGTTCCCTATATGTCTGGTTTAGTATACGTGTATACTGTATGTGTCTGTAATGCCCATCTCTTAAGGTCTTGGCTTTGAAGGGAATGTATAAGACTTGTGAATGTCTCGCCCAAGGGTATGCAGTTCGTATTGTATTCTGCTTTTTTTATGAGCAAGGTCAAGTACATACGAGGATAGTCACTTCATCCATAGAGTGTAGCTTGTTTGGAACTGTAAACACCATTTTGAAGTTGTAAAGGACATTAGGTACATCAGGTATGGGCCGTTCAAAGGTTAAATAGACATGAAATAGCAGTTGACGGGACTCCAGTTCTTGGTAAGCTTGAGGTGTTTCATAAAAAAAAAAAAGGTAACTGCTTCATGTTTTCTGTGAAGTCTAGCCTCAAATTTGAGTATATTGATTTATCTTCCATGTTTTCCCGTCTCTTGTACGTGTAGTTGTTGGGGATCTTCTACATCTCCCAGAATGCCTTTCAACACCCTCCAGAGAAGGGGTATCAAACTGTTGTATTCAGCTGTGGGCTATGCATACAGGGATGTGAGAACAACTGCAATGTCAGCCACAAGGTAGGTTGTCAACACTGAAACTGTGACTTGTCCCCTTTGGATGAATTGCATTCTTGGTCAATGGATGCTACTGAGACAAATAAGATGTGCTCAAGAATGACTCCTGCATGTTGTTGCTTATATTAGACAGTTTTAAAATCTCTTTATTCATTAATTAGGGGTCTGACTTTCAAATGAACAATTATAACACGTTCATTCAGAGAGGAAGAACCAGAATAACAGTAAAGGGCACATAAGGTGATCGCCTTTATAAAGAAATATGTTCCCTTTTGCTCAAAGAAAGACACGTGTATCTGAATCGAATTATATGTTTTAAGTTAAAAAGTACACAGAGGTTGATTGTAGGCAGAATAATAATGTTTTTGTGGCCAATATCTGATGTATTTAAACATTGAAGTAACATTCACGTGCAACAAAACATCCACAATAATTACAGGGAAGTCCTTTAAGCACTGGCTGGGCTTTGGCTGCAGCTGAATAGAACATTTATCCTTTTCACTTTACTAAGGGCATTTGCACTCGCTGCAGAAGGTATAATTCTGTGGCATCTCTTGGCTTACGTACCTGAAAACACACACAACAGTTCCACTCACCTGCACTTCTTAAAAGCAACAACATTGGGTGAAACCTTTGACCTCTGTGTGAGTTACCCTTGTGTCATTAATTTGCCTGGACAAACAACGTCTTCCACATACACCCCCACAACCAACGAGACAATATCATAATTTCTGTCATTACACAATTCTCCCTCCGCACAGAGCTAGGCCACACTCTACTAATTTCTCATAAGCAACAAAACAGCAATGTGTATTGTCCTCATCATGGCCAGCGCTCAGCAAAATCAATAATGACAGGGCACATAAAGCTCAGCCAAGGCCCTTTGAAACCTCGTTAGTCGAAAAACCTCCAGGAGATATGTGCAAATAAATGAAAATAAAATTAACAGCGCCCATTCCGGCTCCATTGGACTCTGATCTGACCATTGCAAGGACATACCCTGCAGTGTTTTAAAAACTATCCCGGTTAATTATATTTACTAATGCGCGGGCCAGAGCCAAATTAGAGGCATGCTAAAACCGCCTTCACGTCTTCGATGTGTCTCGCTTTGGGTTGTAAAAAAATACAATAAATAAATAAATGCGGAAAAGGAAATAAATCATGCAACCTTTGAACTTCCCCCACGTGTTCCTGGAGGCTAATGATGAGGGGGGGGGGGGGGTGAGTGTGTGATGGAGGTGGGTGTTGGGAGGCGTGCACATGACATGAGCGTACGTTAGGAGCATGAGATATTTAATGGATTGGACTGACGGATAACAAGGTGCAGGGCACAATGAGCACATTAATCTTGTATGGGCTTCAAAAAAATTCAAATTCAACCAATAATCTTTTATTTATTTTCTTACAAATAATGTTAATTAGTAATAATTCACACAAACCACACGCTATAGCTTGAAAGGGAGGGTTTCAAGAAACGCGACTTTGTCGAGGGAGACCTCAGCTGCTCAGAGCAGAGCTCGTGGAACATTCTGTGTGAGGAGACATTATCTACATGCCCTGTTCATTTGTAACCAGCAGATCGAGGTCAGTAGGCGGTCACACGACTGTGGAAACCCAGCTTTTAAACTCTGCTCTGTGTTGCCAGTCCTGGATGTGTGATGTGAAGGTGAATGATTTGTACGTGGCTCAAAGCATGTGCACGTATAATTTATCCCCAGGATCTGGCTTTTGTGCGTTTAACATTCAGAAATTGGCATGAATAAAAAAAAAAGACAGAGAGCTGAACAACAAACATGTTTTCTCATTTTTCTTTTTGGCTTACCTTCCTGCTGCCATGGTGATAGCCTGTGTCATGCGACGGTCACAGGTCATTATTGTAAGAGCACTTTGTCTTTGTGTACACGCTGTTTGTGTGCATGTTTTTTTTTCTGCGTGGGTGTGTGTGTCACAGCGAGTTATTACAAAACCAAAAGAGAGATACTATGTTTCTGAAAAAGAAAAAAAATGTTAGGTGTGCCACAAGGGCTCACAGAAGGGAAATTAATGAGTTAAAAAGTGAAACGAGTAAACCCAACATATAGCTGTTACTATGACAACAGATACTATAAACACACCTACTGTAAGGCAGGATAAATTGACCTTAACCTTATTTTGATTTACCCCATCTCTTCGCTCTGTGGTGTGTTAATGTTATACAAGACACCTGCAAGTACACCAGGGAAGTATCTCTGGCAACAAAGATACAAAAGGAACCTTATTCACTCACTTTATTATAGATCTTTAGACTTTATATATTATAGATTAGCCAATCATATGGCAGGGGAGCAGTGGATACAATTATGCAGATACAGGTCAGGCGCTTCATGTCAAACATCCGAATGATTTGGGAAAAATGTGATCCCATCGTCTTTGACTTTTATGATTGTTATGCCTGACAGGCTGGTTTGAGCGTTTGTGAAACCGCTGATCTCCTGAGGTTTACACACACTACAGTCCCCAGAGTTTCTTCCGAATGGTGTGAAAAACAAAGAAACATCCAGTGAGCAACAGTTCTTCAAAGACAAACATGAGAGGTCAGAGAAAAAAATGGCTTAGATAACTCGGAGACGCAATATTTACAATGTTGGTGAGCGGAAAATAAGAATCTCTACCTTGAGGTGGATGAGTGACAACAGCAGAAGAACACATCAGGTTCTACTCCCGTCAGCCAAGAACCAGAGGCTTAGTGGGAATAGGCTCACCAACACCAGACAGTTGAACACCAGATAAATAATGTGGATTCGCTGATGAGTCTGGATTTCTTCTCAGGCCAAAGAGGATTGGGTCAAAATCCATGGATCCAACCGGCCTTGTGTCAACAGTAAAGGTTGGTGGTGCAATGTATCAGGAATATTATCTTGGCCATATTATCTTTGGGTCCCTCAGTAAGTCAGGGGTTAAGTTTACACGGACAGCAATATTCCTACTATTCTGAAAAAGACATTACTCTGATTATGATGTTTATATCAGTCACTAAAAGATTAATGTTACACGGCTTAGTCTGTTTATGACTCATGTCAACATTACGTCCAGTACGGCCCACTTCCTACGTTCCAGTGACGTTTTTAAAAAATATCACCATTGCACTGTTTGACTTCATAATGTCCATTTACCTTAAATAACTTTGGGTTCTCCCTCGCACCAAAACTGCAACCTCTTCATGATGCCAGTCGTTTTGTTTGTGGCAGTCAAGTTAGTAAGTTAACTTTATTCGTAAGATGGTTTTATACCGCCTGCTGCACATAAGCAGTGCTTTGAAATTCTGAAATGTATCCAGGTGAGTGAGCATTGGTTTTATTGTGTGTGCTCGTGTCTGTGTGCATCCATGCTCTCATGTCTACACGTGTTTGTGTAACAAATGAAAGAAAAAGCCCTGATTGGTCCATCCTCTCCAGGGGTAAATGACGTTCCAGTCACTGCGGTCTCCCGCTGAGAGGTCAGACAGTCTAAATGTCGTGCTGAAGTGTCTCGTCTAGAGTGGACTTTTCAAAAGGGAATTAGAGGCCTTCTCAGCCCCTGAATCACTGCGGAAATGTAGTCAGACAGGCTAATCAAGGATACTCACCGTTTCTTCTTCTCCCAGTTTCTTCCACTTCAGCAAACCTGTTCTGTGTGTGTCTGCCTTGCAGCTGCCTTCCTCTTACCTTTCTCTTCATATTCCATTCTCTTGTTTGCCTGGTCTGTACCTTTCCCTCACTGTTGGTCTTACGCTTCTTGTATTTGTTTTATTATAAATGTACCTTTTTCCCTGTATTATGTCATTTGCTTCGGAAGTTGTAACCGAGACAGTCAAAGGCGAGCAATCTAAAACCTACCGTTACCTTGAATAAAGTTGGAAACTAGGGATTCCTCTGGGTCTGAACATTGTTGGAAATATTTTTAAATACTGTATGTCCAAAAAATAAATAACATAGGTCTAATAAGGATGAATTGAATCTTTAATATCTTTAGGTGGGGTTGCATCACCCTGAGTGAAACACTGTAAATGTGTTAATTTGTATGTTGTTGCCATATCTTCATCAGGAGAGTCGATAATTAAATGACAAAGTTTACAGACTTGCTTTGATAAATTGTTCAAGCAGAACCATCGCCAACGTCAAATACGTCTCACCTCAGAGAGGTCCTATTATCAAGACACAAGAATTAATTATTTGGGTTATGGCGTGAATCCCCGTTATAAGGTATATATATATATATACCAGGTATAAATTACACATAAGGTCAAGATCTCCAGAATTTGCTTGAAAAGTAGATTGTAGACGCCTTTAAGATCGATCTCAAGTTGTCAGATTGCCAAGCCTTTATGTAGCTCACACTCTCTACCTCTCAGGGAGTCTCTTCATTTCCCATCCATCTTACACACTCGCCTTTGTTTATATGTGGAGTTTATTACAATTTTAACACTGCCACTGGGGGCCCCGGGAGTATGCGAAGCGGTGTGAATTTGCGTTTCGCGTGCGCGGGCTGAGTGTGTGCGCGCGTGCCGATGTGTGTACATCTGGAAGGCCTGGCATGTGTGTGTGTTGACCATGGAGGTGTACCACAGGCCATTTGTACCGGCCCAGTGCGCTTACGAAATTGCCTCTGGGTGTGGGGGTGCTCACAATGTTCTGGACCATTAGCTCAAATAAGTCACAGCCAAAACTCTTAGTATCTATCTCACTGACCGAATGACAAACTGTGCATCCTCCTAAATCCCCTCCACTAGCAAACAGGCAGGGATTGTGACAGAGGAGACGGGGAGACAAAGGAAAAGATCTCGAAGGCAGATTTTTTCTGCTCTGTTGCGGGGTTGGGGCTTTATGATCTCACAAACATGACTGTAATAATGTAATTTATGTTCATTACGTCATACCGCTGTGTCCACCCATCAACAAACCGTGCATTACAATAGTTCACAGACACAGAGTGAACATAATTCGCATACACTCGAGTGCAGCTCTGGTTTATTTCTTTGTCTGAACTCGAGAGACAAAACCGACCGAGCCCGACCAGAAGCCAACAGGATTTTTGAGGCGAACCCGACTTGAGCCCAATGCAGTTCACGTTAGCTGCAGTTTGTTACCCTGATCCTGACACAACATATGATAACAGATGTGTGTAGCCCAGCCAATGAAACCGACCAAACACAGACCTGCATATCATTTCAAAACTTTAGTCTGAACCGGGCCTGTCGCTCTTAAACCAACTTTTGAAAATCTCCTAGACGGCTTTCTGTTGCGATGAGTCTAATCACAAACTTGTTTCACAAAGGGAATTCACAATTTTAGCTTGTGCGAAGAGAAACAATTTGACTTTTCTTACAAGGTGAGTTTAAAAAAAAGACTTTGATGTAGCAAGGACACACAGATGCATATCCCCCTGAGCTGTTTGTGGCTAATCATACAGAATTAGACCAGCCCTGGACATAGCCACTGACAGCATAAGGACACACACACACACACACAAAGGATGAAGGTACATTTAAAAGTAGGGCATAGTGTAAATCATAAAATAAAGACATCCTTCATGTGCACACACGCACACACACACACACACACACACACACACACACACACACACACACACACACACATGCACTAGCCAGACAACCACTTGGAGCCACAGCTCTCTCTCATTGTTTATTCTGCAATTCTCTCTTTCTTCTGTTGTTCTTTAATTTATTTTTCATCTGCTCATCGTGGCTGTGTGTCTGGGGCAGCAGGCACAGCAAGCAGTGCCCTCTGTAAGATATATTGTATTACTCTCATGTGCACGGACAGCACACACACACACACACACACACACACAAAAACCCTCAGATGCATGGGAAAATACACTTGTGTGCACATTTCTCACACTCATACACATAAACCATCCTCTAGAGTAAACGAAGTCTTAGAATTCTTGAAGGCACCCCCAGCTAGAGACAGACTTTGTTTTATTCATCCTCTCATCCCCCATGTTCTCCCCTCATTCCTCACCTCCTAACGTCAATTTTGCATGTGGGTACGGCTCCTTGTTGCCAC
The DNA here is from genome assembly GCF_963576545.1 of Limanda limanda. NCBI lineage: Eukaryota > Metazoa > Chordata > Actinopteri > Pleuronectiformes > Pleuronectidae > Limanda > Limanda limanda. The sequence goes on from NC_083655.1 coordinate 13,133,965, forward strand.
CCTTCACCTGACTCTCCTTTCTGAGATCAGAGTTGGATTTGAATCCCCTCTTGGGGACAGACACACATACACACACACACACACACACACACACACACACACAAAACGACACATCAGTGCAACTGGATACAGTATACCTGAATGGTGTTTCACATAGTTTCATCATTTCAGACCATCGCACCACTTGATGTGAGCGGGTCCAGGATGTCCAGGCTCAAGTTGAATTGGGTGTTTGTTTGTATTAATGTACTATTTTGTTGCTGGTAAAATACTATTGTAAGGATTTCAAATCTTGAACAACGTCTTCTTAAGTCTGAAAAATGAAAAGAGAAGGCGACAGCGATCTTTAAGAAGGAAAGGTTTCATCCATTCTTTGTTATTTTTTAAATTTGTGTTAAGTGATGTACTATAAAGCTAGTGCTATTATTATTTCTATGTATTTTATATACACTCCCTGAACTTATTTTTAAACTGTACTAAATTGATTTTATCGTTGTTATTTCTTTTATGTCCTTTAATCTCTTTACCTCTTTTATTGTTCTGTTTACTGTCTTTTATTTTGCCTGAAATTAGTTTAAAGTGCCATCTCATTTTAAATTGATTTATTTTAGTTATTTATTATTTATTTATTATACTATAAATATCGAGAATCAAACACAGTAGTTCCAGCTGGACTGCCACTGTTAAGATACGGGTTCTGTTTCTTGCATACAGGGGGACATGCACGCTGACACTTTTGTGGAAATAAACACCTCTGTTGCAAAGACATACAGTGCCTATTTTATGTGCTACACACCTTGACACTATAATTCAACCATGATAAAAAAGTGCTGTTTACAGGTATGACCCCCAACTTAACAACCTCACAGGGAACATAAAAGAACTAGTGTTTAAGATGCTGCACGCTCTGACAGCAGGATCTGTTTGGGAGAGATACAGGCTTGTCACAAACTCCTCTTCCTAGCTGTGCAAGTGCATTAAATGACAACCACACCACAACAGCCTTGACCGGAGCTGGGGAAGAGATTTTTAAAAAAGGGAAAACAATTTACAAGAAATTAAGTGGACTGAATGTGTGTGTGTGTGTGTGTGTGTGTGTGTCTCTTCAGTTTTGTGATGGTTTGGTGTTGCTCACTGCAAAAAACATCTCAGTCGTGTGTGGTAGAATAAACAAGAGAGAATCAGACTCTTGCTTCCCTCTTGCTGTCAAGAAGCGAGCTGTTTAGCTGAGGATATTTTCCGGCCTTGTCTACTTGCTGACGGTCTCTGCCCACAAAAAAGAAATTTACATAATTGTACAATAATCTTGAAGAAAATTGCCAAACGGTGGTTCTCTGTGCTGTCGATCCATGCCTCTTAATAAACTCGTTTTTTTCATATATACGACAACACCTGACCACCTCCCTATGCCTCTGTCACAACTACACAGCCACTAAACAAACATCTAAGTAAAACAGTTGAGATTGTCAGCTTACACAGACGACCGATGCATGTTCTTGTTTATTGCAAGATGATAAGCTGATAATATGAATGATCTTCACTGTTTTACATGTAATGACATGGTTCGTTGAGTAAGACTTTTAGTTATCGGCCTCAGTTTGCAAAATTTAAAGTGGTACTTAAGTGTGTACCTACACAAGACTCTTATTACATTTCAGATGCAATCTACGCAAAAATTTGAAGAGCTAATAGAATAGTAGAACTAGGATGGCACTCAGTAGAGCACCTACTTCATGACAGTCCCCTTAAATTCTAGAGAATTAATTTAATTAATTAAACACTCAGATATCAGCTCCCAAAATGTGTCTGAATTTCTTTTTATTAAAAAGATCTACAGACTAAAGACTACAATGCAATGTACAATTTGAGTATATTCAAGCTTAAATTACATACATACAGTGAATAAGTCGCCTCAGTTTGTGATCCCGGAGTCTGGAAGAATTATTTTGTTTGAATCGCTCAGAATTTTAGCAGCAACAGGCATCATCTGAAAAGACACAATGAAATCCACCAACAGAAAACCTTTCAATTCGATTGCTCAGTGGTTTTTAAAGGATGTTTGTTAAAACACCACGGTGACGACTGCTTGTCAACCAAGATGCCACCAAGTAAACCATGGACAAAATGTACAGATCCTCTGAATAAAAAGATTTCTACGGCATATAGTGTACTTCACAATATGAATCATGTGTACGGAAAATCTCCAGCAATGCACCTGCTGAATATTGACATGGCAGAAACCTGATTCCCTCACTTTGAATGAATGACGTCTAATCAGAGAGAACCACATTCAAGTTCAGTGCGATCCGGTCCTTGGAGGGAACTCAAGTGCAGAAGCACTGACTTAGGGGGAAATCACATTAAGCCAGAGTTTTAACATTCAAGACCTCTAACCGGGAAAAACAGCTTGGAGTTGAAAATGTGTGTAAAACAGTGAGTCGAACCCCGGCTCCACCACCTCATTTGTCTTTGTCTCTCTGCCAATGGAACAATGGCTTTTGTTTAACCTTGTTTGATTTCCCTCTTAGCGCTGATCCCCTGACGAAGAGGGCTATTATTGGGCCTCTCAGAGAGGCATGTTTCACTAACGAGCGATCACTAATGAAGGCTTTGATGTAGGATTAATTACACTCCAAATTGAATGTCTAATTGCTTTTATTCCCTCCCGATGAAATATGCTCCAGCTGCCACTTCAATGCCATCTGTTGTAATTAGAAAAAGAGAGACGGAGAGCGGGCGGGGGGGAGGAGGCCGAGGCCGGGAGATGGATTGTTAGCTGAAAAAGATAAGACCCCTTTTTCTTTTTCCGTCTGCAAAGTTTATTGTCGTCTTCACATATTGTTTGATACATTACAGATTTGACCCTTCCCTGTCGCCTGCCCTCCCCTGTGCTCACCTCTTCCTCTCCTCCTCCTCCTCCTCCTCCTCTTCCCTCCACTGCCTCCACCTCTCTGATAGATGATGGGAGGTTATCTGTTTCCCCTTGCTAATTGCATCCTCTGATGAGTTTAGGCAAACACATTAACTAATTGGATTTGCGCTTCTCAGACCGCTTGATTGATAAAGTGCATATGATGTTGAAGCATTGCACTGTTTGGTGGTTTGTCATCTTAATTGCAGTCACACAGACACACACACACACACACATGTATATATACACACAAAGTGGTGATTTATGTTGTTTTCCAAGAGATTGTTTCTGATCTTATTAAAAACCATTGATTTTGCTTAACTGTTCTCATTGTGGGGTGTTTGATTACTGCAAGAAATTTGGATGATGACAAACAAGTGTCGCTCTCTCTGTCTTTATTTTTTTTTTATTTCCCAGGGGTAGTATTCTTTAGAGGCTTCATTTAAAGCGAGATTGTGTCACCGAGGCGAGACTCGGTCACACAGTGTCAAAGACTGGTCCAAGTGCGACCGACAAATGGGTCCTTCCGTTTTAAACCTACAAAGGATCCAACAGGTGGATCAGGTGGATCCTTTGTAGTCCCAGAATTCATTGCACCCTGGTGAGGATGCTAACAAGTAAGCTATGAAGGTGGTTGAGCAGCAGCAGCTCAAAGTAGGAAATGGATGAGCTTTTATAGGTAACCAATAACACAACAACCCTGTATTTCAATAGCTACGTAGCTGCAAGCAGAGTCCAACCGATTGTGTTACACAAATTATATGACAGGAAGTTCAAATCAGAGAGAAATGGAAACACGCTGAAGTTGGAGAAACATGACCATTGAGCTTTCTGGATCAATAACCATCAAGCCAAGACAGCTTGCATTGACAACAATAGCAAACAAGCATTAACTCAGATCTACAATCAAAGAACAGTAATGTAGCCTATGAATGAATAACCTTACGGCCGCAGCAGAGGTCAAGGGATGAGTGACATTAAATAAAAATAAAATAATTACTTTATTTGTATAGCACTTATATAAACCAGGTTACAAAGTTCTTCACACAAAAATAATCCATGGCAAAATGAGGAATGAATTCAAATAAGAGGTATTCAGTTAAGTTCAATTTTAGGAGCCAAATCATAACATACAAAGGTCAAGTTCTTATATCTATAGAGACCCAATAGTTCCCACAATGAGCAAGCATTGGTGTATCTGTAGCCATACAACCTAAATTAAAGGTTAAATATTTATTAAATAAATTTAGTTTAGCTTTATTTGAAGTTTTGAATACCTCTGCCTACCACACTTAACATTTTAGTATTTTTTTAACCTCATCATTATTTATTTTGTCATCAGAAGATGACATGACCAAAAGTTAACAGTCTCTTTTATTCAAGACGAAGAAGAAGAAGCATTTTAGTCAAACTTCAGCTTTCATTTAAGATTCCACGCAGCTCACTTTAATCTAAAGACACATTTTATTCTAAATAAGTAAAAAAAGGTTGTATTTCATCCCCTTTACATATTCTCAGAAACAACCAGATAAGTTATTTGTTTCCCCTTCAGGGTTATGTTTTCAGTATTTCGCATGTCTATTTGATGATAACAGTAGAAACCCTCAATTTATAATGTCTAGAAAGAGAGGTGTATGACAACAAACATGTAGGCCAGAACAAAACAAGGGAGGTTTTGCCATATGATGTTTATCTCAACCACTCGGCCTCCTAACGCATATATACCGTCTAGTTTCTAAAACCCTTTGCTGTGTTTTTACAAAAAGACAAACCAGGTGCTGTGACCAAGTGCCAGGTTCATTTCATCCTCTTCACTATGTTGTCAAGTCTTCTTCTCATGTTGCCAGCTCACATTAAACCATCTGGACAAAAAAAAACACATCTGGGGTATACCATCATTCTAACAATACAGTCGCGCATGTAGAAAGCCAATAGGTGGGCCATAAGGCTATTAAGTCCTATAATGGTATTATGTTTTTGAGCTGACATTAGCATCCCAGTGAATGGACGTGTGGCAGGTGTGCTTTGTAGCAGCACACTGCCTCTGTCAAATAAGACAATGACACAATATGACAAGGAACAACGGCGGTTGTCAGCAATTGTCCTCATAGAAAAGATGACACAGTTGTCACTAGCCGTGCACAGGCTCTAACTCTGTGTGTGTGTGTGTGTGTGTGTGTGTGTGTGTGTGTGTCTGTGTGCGGGTACGGGTGTGGGTTAGGACTCCCCTCGGAGCAAATGGCTTTAAGCAACACAAGCACCTGATCAATACATCAATACTCAGCTTAGGAGGTCTGATGATACGCACACGTTTATACACACAATCGCAAACACAACAAACACACAAGCCCGTACACATTTGGGCACAGCGACACATACACACTCACACACACGCACAACCACACGCTTCAGGCTCTGCTGTGCGTGACCCTTAGCTAATCAATTTTTTGCCACATGATAGGGATGCCACGCGCCGCCATCATCTCTGCTGCATCATTATACTGTGACAAACACACTCAAGCACACACGCACACACACACCATTGTTGGTGTTACAAAAGATTATGGTCCACAAAGACAAAGATTGCTGTGATTAACATCTTGCCTATTCTTTGCAAAAGACATACACACAGTTGTATGTGCACACACACACACACACACACACACACACACACGCACACACGCGTGTATTCCCTGACCCTCACTCCGGCAGCTACATCATATTGCATGGCTGTCAGCTTATGGCGTTGTATGCATTGTAGTTATTGTTATTCTAATGACTGACTGAAACAACAGTATGGAAACCAGGGGAGATGACGCTTGTGTCTCCAGATAATCCGGGTGTCCATGCTCTCCACTCACCGATTGGTCACGGTTAGGGGTCTGCCAAGTCAGATAGCACGCCACGCACGTGTGTGTGCCGCGTTGTGGTATCTTCTACGGGTGTGTGCGCAAGAAAGAAAGAGTGGAGGGGGGGGGGGGGTTGACCCGACACGTACAAATCTCACACTGTGTTTGCATGTTCAATTTGGCGTGTATATGCATGCTCTCCAGATTTGTCACCAGTTTGAAAGAAAGAAACATAAAATAAACTCTTGTGTTTACAGACTAAATGATTTAAAAAAAGAACATATAATTATTTTCTCCAAAGTCTAATTCACGCTGAAATATTGAGCCACATAAATATTAAAATACAAAGCAGAGGTCGTAATTCCTTGAAAATGTAAAAGTTGAGTCTTCTTAAAGACTTGGTTTACTCTAATTGACACACACCCCATGTTTCTAGCAATCTCAACATGTGTGTTTTTTTTAATAAAAAATAGTTAAACTTGCAGCACCAGAATAATTCCATTCGCACACTGTATTGCAGCTAAGCCTGGATATGTCATATCATGGGTTAATGAAGGCTAAACTATCTGCATGGTTAAATACCACCAGAAGTAAATGAGAAAATATTATTATTTTGTATTTATTTAAGTAATTTGGGTGAATTGACCTGATTTTCTTCCACTTTTGTTTTAATTGCTTTGTGCTCTTATGAGGCTGATACTGAACTTTCTCTATTGAACCATTTCTCTCTCTCCCCCAGTTGAGTACACACACACACACATGCACACACACACACACTCGCAGTGTACTCTGTACACAAGCCCATCCAGTGAAGTAAACATAATTCAATTGCATATCTTTCTAACACGATTCAATTACACAGAGGCATTTAGACCAATCACTCCCATGGTCTTCATTCCTATCAGTGACATCATTCTGACCATTTGTGGCACCACTTAGGTACTAATGAGCCAAATGAAAACGGAAATGTGGCGCTGAGAGCATCACGGAGGGTTAACGAGTTAAATGGGAGTTCTGTTTTTATTGTTCGGATTAATTGACTATCGCAGTTCCGGCAAACAAACAAACAAACAAGCAGATGAGGGCTGCATATGGGATGTCAAGCACTTTCAAAGCACTAAAGTAGCAACTGGTATTGCACTCAGAGAGCACACACCCCCGCCAAGGAACAGTCTCATTATGAAACAACATAAGTAAATAAAAATATATTCACTAAGTCCAGATTTTGTATTTGTATCTGCACCAAATTGCAAACATTCTTAGATATCAGTTCCCTAAACATGGCCGATTTTTTATAAATTATTCTCAATCTGAATTTATAAAAAAAAAAAATTGAAAAACTATCTTACAATGTCAAAAACAAACCTTCCTTAGATATGCCCCTTATAGTTTGTTCCTTGGTTCATGCGCCACTGCTCGGCAAAATGTGATTGAAATTAAGTACTTTTTGCGTAATCCTGCTTACAAACAAACAAACACACAAACAAACAAACAACATAACCTCGTGGATGAAGATAATAATGTAAAAGGGGGGAACTGGACTCTGAGCAGAACTAATTATCACTGGGAGACGATCAAGATCCATTTGGCGTCATCCATGATGTAAGCCTGAGGTGGAAGACGTAACATAAACCAGATACAATAAACAAGTTAATGGCCTCAAATGAGGTCATACGATGAGAGCTTTGGAGTAGTTCCTTCTTTTTTCTGTTTTTAAAACTCTTTGATGTTTGAATACAATTTGAATTCCGGCCACAGCGCCGGTCTCTCAACTTCCTCCTCTTGTCCAAAAAAATGTATTGTTTAACGGTTGATGTCCTGACCTTATTTAGCATACAGATAGACAAAGAAAGGCAGAGCAGAGCGGGGGAGCGGGCATCTCAGCTGTACACAGACTTTAAAATGGCAACAGTTATTAACTTTGAAATGTTAAAAGGCATCACAGTGTGCAGAGTTGCTGTACAGCGAGCGGTTCCATCACTTAAGTGAAAGTTAATTGTACCTTGCAAGCACCCGTGTGTGCATGGCCTTAGAATACACAGTACTTTGTTTTCCACCGGTGCCTGTGTGGAAAAACTTCAAAAAGAAACTGCATGAGGTGATATTGGATCAATAAGAGAAAAACAAAGCATACAACCCACAGACTAATCCACTGATTCCCATAAGGCGAGGGGTTGATTGGAATGGCTGAGAAGTAATGAAAATAATTCTTTCAAGGTTTAACCTTTTTTTACAGGGTTTAACCTTTCAGAGGTCACCAGACATGAGCTGTATTCCTGAGAGAGAGAGTGGCTGGATGTTTTATTTACAAGGCCAAGGTGAATAATCTTTAACTGCCTCGTCTGTCTTAGTGCTTTTCTAATATGTTCATCTTTTATAGAGCCAGATAAACATACAGCCACAGATGCCAGCATGCGCTTGAATGTAAAGAAAGCAATGAATACTCCAGTCTGTGAAAAAGAAAAACATTGTACACTGGGTAAAATGTATTGCTCACATAATGGTGAAGCTTTAATCCTTGGACATTTTTAGTATATACTTGAAACTATATACTGTGGAAAATAAGTATGTTATAAATATTTAATTTCACAAAATATAATTTCAGCCATTAGGGGGCTCTGTATCAAAAAAATAACAAAAGACTTAGTTTGATGACTTCATGAAGCAGCTTGGGATCATGGGAGTTGTTGTCCTCACCACCGTTGGAGATTAAAATATACCTGATGACGACTCAGGCCCAAATCATGTTCATGGATGATCTTGTGTATTCACGTTTTATTCACGATCACTCAAACAACAATGAATAATCGTGATCCATTACAAGCGACCAATACAAAGTGGAAGGTGAAGACAATGGACGGCTAACGGGCTAATTCGCTAACAGTGTGATTTTGCTTCCTCATATGTTTTTTGCCCCAGAAGTTATAGCAGAATGAGACCAAGCCACTGGTGGATTTGACAAATCAAAACATGACAGAACCAAATGTCCAGTTATTTTCCCTATATTGGGGATTTCTATGGGTTTGAACTTTTTTGAAAATGTAAGAACATAAATCAACAAAGTATTAAATAAAGAATTGTTCGATATTATATATTAAAAATAAAATGTTTCCATTCACTCAAAGCAATCAGTTCCCCCACTGATGCTCAAGGAAATGACTTTATGTTTCCACATCCAGTTCAATTCCACCTTTGTGTTAACAACACCTCCGACCCTGGCGAGTCAAGAAAATACAAAAGGAGCCAGACGAAACCTATAACACAAAATTGTTACTTTTTAATTGGGTTTATATAAGCAATAAGCTTGCAGACAGATTGCATGGTTTTGTGTTCTCTCCCTGGCTTTTGAGGACTAAACTCTAAGGCATTGAAACATCATTTTTTTTGTTTCAGTACATCACTTGCCCAATCACACGGCTCCCTTCACTTTAAAGTTCCATCAAAAGGCTTTCTTTGATATATTTTGATGTATGGGTCAGTCTGTACCCGGGCCTTTCAAGGTGGAAAAGAGAAGTATATGTTTCTCAAACTTCACACATCACATGTGCCGTTCATTCACATTTGATTGAACTTCTGTAAGACAGGACCAGATATCAAAAAATGAATTATTCCAATTTTTCCATTGCTTTTTTTTGTCTTTGTCCACGTTTGCAACCAGACGTTTGGTTTCGGAGCAGGGCAGCATTGTTAGGTAGCCTTCATTTATTCTGATGGAGACGTCTGCATGCTTTTTGTTGAAATTACACTCAAGCTGCCACGTCATTAGAGGAGAACACAAACGGATGAATCAAATTAAAAAAAGATTTTGAGGTGAGGAGCGGAGGCAGAACGACAAGGACAAAGACAAAGAGGAGAATAATGGCAAGTAGGACTACCAGAGAGGAACACGGAACTATTAAAGGTTCTGACGCAGTAGTGAGTGAAGAGGCAGTATGGACACGTTGTTCTGTATGAAGTGCAGTAGGCGCCATTATGAAACATCAGCAACAACCACTCGAACGAAGCTGATTGCTCGGGGGCCAATCAGCTATTTTAAGCCACTAATTTAAAAGCAGTGCTTCCTGGAGTTATTATTTTACAGTTTTGAAACCTAATAACGGTAAAGAAAAACAGTCAAGCTGGTGTAATCGCTGCAGACATTCCCTTTAATTGTAATGATTCGATCAGTAATCTAAAACGAAAACGAGTTACCTCTCGTGTGCATACATCTTCACCTCTGCTACATCTGACATTTCATCCATCTTCCACGGAGGTTTCATCTCAATATCACCGAGGATATGACCGGCGGAAAAATATGGATCGCAATGTCCATAATGTGTCCCCTTACGTGTATTAATCAACTCTATTGACCTCACTTTCTCTCCGCACGCCACTCCGATTGTTTGTTTACCATTAGGGGCGAGTGTCTTGGCTGCTCGATAGCCAACCTCCATCTGCATTTAAACAATGAAACTATCAGCAAGGTAACAAGAGTGGGGACAGCAGCTCAATACTGCTATGAGAGGTCTCCAATAATCAGCTGTGTCGGAGGCAGGCAGGACACAGGCAAATACAAGCGAGCTGTATCGACGGGCGCTGGTTGCCTTCAATCAGCTGATATCTACTGGCAGGGAAATCGGGCCGCACTCTGCATGGACTTAGAATTATCAGTGATGGAGACATCAGTTGGAGAAAGCGAGGTGAGCGAATAAGAGGAAAGAGGAATGATGGGAGAAGGTGCTCTGATATAGACTTGTGACAGACGCATTAAAGGATAAATGTGGTTTCGTGAAACTTGGGCCTTATTTAGTATTTAGCCATCGTTCTCCTCGGTCATGATGACAACACTATCATTAGTGTTGCCTTATTCAATAGAGCATGCTGTTCATTTTAAATTAACTGATACAAATTATGTTCTAAAAGTAAAGTAAAATAGACAATAAAGCATGGTCTGCACTTTCTGTACATTCACGTAATCCCATCTCCCGAGTTGAGAAGTCATTGTTCCCACTTCGGTGTGTTTGTGTGCTTTTAAGTCAGAATGTGGAAAAACATGTTTGTATTTTTTTATATTTTCTTTAATATTATTTTAATCTAAATTTGACACAAGTTCAATCTTTGCTTCTATATCGTGCATGAAATAAATACTCTGATGTCCATCCCTGCTGTGATGATGACCGAAAACTGGAGGGGCAGCCTTTGAATGTTGGAGAGATGGGATCAATTCAAGTCAGATACACACACACACACACACACACACACACACACACACACACACACACACACACACACAAACGAACAGACACACTTCAAACCCCAGTGGTATCAAGGCTGCCAACACATCATTTACATAATCAGTTCTTGTTAGATGCTGGGCTTCCTTGTTTTGCTAAAATATGCTTAACCTCTTCACACATACATACACACACACACACACACACACAGAGAACCCAGCCACGTAGCACTGTGCTTGGGTCATATTAAGGTCACAAGTAAATTGGCTCAGGGCAGCAGGCCTCACAGCTCCTACTTTATGGAGGCAAATTAATTTGTTGGCCATGCAGCACTGCGAAATCAACACATTACAGATGCAGCTCACATCACGCTGATGGCAATAGGATGTCTAAATATTTCTAAATATAATATTACTACTCATTTCTCTGCCCCGGAGCAAAGGTTACGGGCAGAAGCCAGAATGTTGTCCGAAGGTAAGAAGGAAAAATATATAAATAAATCATATTTCCAATTATATCAGCCATGTTTTTCTTATCCCTGTCAGATCCGTTTATGTTGAACATAACCAATTAGAAAAAAGGGTGAAATCATTACAATAATACATCAGATTAACAACTGACAGAAAAACTAATCACCATCGATAATGACAAGGGAGTCATTGTGTAAATTATCTGAGAAGCTCATATGCAAATCCTCCTCTGATTCCAGCTCCTGAAATGTGATGGATTTATTTATGCTATTTTCCTGTAATGTATTTATCTTTTATTGTTTTGGTTTTATTTAACTGCAAATTATCTTTCATTTTGGGCACATTTTTTCATAACGTTGTCAAAACTAAATAAAATTGTGACAACCAAATGAGCAATAGATAAATCGATAAAGAAAACAATCATTAGTGGAAAAGGACATGGTCACTCGGTCAATCAATTCAGGATCTAATATAACCCAGTGGCCTGATGACCAGTAAAAGGTTACGCAGGGCAGGTTGATTGTCAGCTTATTAAAAGAAAGTCCCTTCTCTAAGAACAGCGGACAAATAGGATCACGATATATCACCTATGTGATGTGTCGTGGGTAAATTAAAGTTCAGAATTATTTATAAATCTGCTTATTTCAGGAGATCATCTCATATGAGGTACAGGCCATTTATGTGAAACTTTACAGGGCTATAGCAAGCCATGCATAATTAGCATTGAGCGTAACAGCTACAGCAACTTAAACTTAAAATATTATACATGAAGCAGCATAAATAAGCCTTAAGTAGCGAATACACTCATCAGCCTATTGGTCCTAAAATAACTGTTGACACATTGCTAGCTTGAGCCAGAGGAAAGCGAAACAACCTTCTCTGTGTCTTACAGTCTAAGGCAGGGGTCTCAAACTCGCGGCCCGCGGGCCAATTGCGGCCCGCGGGACGATATTTTGTGGCCCCCACCTTAATATGAAAGTTTAATGTTAGTGCGGCCCGCACAAACATTGTAGCAGCTCCGCTGTTAGCTGCTGTGTGGGACAAGGTTATGATGTTCTGGTTTCCTACTGTGTGCCTGACCAGTGAACGCAGCATGCAAGTGAGTGACATGGGGGGCGGGGTCGTGCGTGTGTGTGTACGTGTACGTGTGAGAGAGAGAGCCGGGAGAGAAAAGAGTGGCTTTGGATGTACCGCCCTCTTTCGCGCAGGTCATGATGTATCCAGTGCTTCATTTATAAATCACAAGGTGCCGGAACGCTAAGTACATATCACAGCGCAGGTACGACGAGCACAGGTCGCCCATAAAACGCCGCTTAAAACAGCACACACATGCCACTTCAAATGCAGTGGGACTTATTTAGGCTATACTGCAGTGACGGTATCAGTCTTTATGTCAGTAATTAATAAAGTGGCGTCTTGAGCAAAGGGCGACTTCTGTGTCCAGCGGAACGGAACACACACACATACACACACACACACACACACACACACACACACAGTGTTGGGGAGTAACGGAATACATGTAACGGCGTTACGTATTTAGAATACAAATTATGAGTAACTGTATTCCGTTACAGTTACAAATTAAATAGATGGTATTCAGAATACAGTTACATTGTTGAAATCAGTGGATTACATGACGGTACTTCTCTGTTTCTCGTAAATCCACCGGCGGCAAAGCCCCCAGGAAGCAGCTGGAGACCAGGGCTGCCGTAAGAGCGCCCGGGCCCCCGGCGGCGTGAAGAAGCCTCACCGTTACAGGCCCGGGACCGAGGCTCTGAGAGAGTTCCGTCGCTACCAGAAATCTACGGAGCTGCTGATCCGCAAGCTGCCCTTCCAGCACCTGGTGAGAGAAGACCGACCTGCGCTTCCAGAGCTCCGCTGTCATGGCTCTGGAGGAGGCCAGCGAGGCAGCGCTAATAATATCACCCGTTGACCCAGTAGTATAAAAGCATATAGTCACTTGTTGCTCCAACATTAACTGCAACAGCGTCCCAATTTAATTTCATCCATCTTCAAGAACTTCTCCGCTGTTTGCTCCGTTCAATGTCGGGTGTCCCCCCCCCCCCCCCCCCCCCTCTCTTTTTATCTTTATGACTGCTTGTGTGTCTGTATGGAGGGGGGCATTTAATAATGTGATCGGTCAAATTGGTACATTTAAAACTCCAGGACAACAGAAGGGGAATACAAACTATGGGATGCATGCTTTATCATTTATATCATATAAAATATGTCATCAATATCGTTTCAAATCATTTTTCAGTGTGTTTCCTGGATATGCTCGCGTCAAGCGCAAAAAAAAATAGACCCGACGCCGAAACGATCGCTGCACGGCGCGAGGTAGCCTTGGCGCAGGGGGGGGTTCAGCCTCCGGTGGGACCGGCACAGAGGTGGGAGAGGATGGGAGCCGGACATCCAGCTGGCCCGCCGCATCAGCGGAGAGAGAGTTTCAACTGCTGCTGCTCCACTGACTATAACAACGCCGCAATCATACACTTAAAAAATGCAATACAAACCGGAAGTATTCCAAGTATTCAGAATACGTTACTCAGATTAGTTAATGTAATGGAATACGTTACAGATTACATTTTTGGGCATGTATTCTGTATTCTGTAACGGAATACGTTTTGAAAGTATCCTTCCCAACACTGCACACACACAATTTGTTAAATTGAAGGCAAATTCAAGGGACACCACGGCTCCTTTACGCACACGCTGCGCTGTGAGGTTTTGGGAGCTTCTTTACGCAGACAGATTATTCTAAACCGCAGCAGTTTATAACACGTCATTGAGCTAATATCTACATTTTACAGTCTGGGCTGTTTTACATTATTATTTACACCTGATATGTGTGGATGAATTTTAATGATTTAAATTCCCTCATCCTCTGGTGGTGACATTTACGCACCGAGCCACGGACTGTACATGACAATGTGCTAGTTATTTTGGTTCATCTTAGAAGTCTGCATTTGTTATTATTTTATGAAATTGTGATGCTGTTGTTAAGAAAGCTTTATATATAATTTATTAGATTATCTTGTTATTTTGGGCCACAAATTAGTAATTCATCCACCGATGTCAACAGGGGCTCCGTAATTTTCTAGTGATTACATTATATTGTTATATTTTATTTTAATAATTTCTTAAAAAACTTTTTTTAATGTTCATATTTTTTTCGATACGAGAGGTACCGGATCTGCTCAAATAAGTCCCAGAACGCAGGCAAGCCAACACGCCGGCACAAAGTAAGCACAAAAATTTATAGAAAAATGTGAGGCTACAGGAGGAATTTGATCATAGATTTGCAGACTTCAAGACGCACAGAGCGACTTTTACAAAAATTTTGCGGATCCCTTCTCCTTTGATGTGCAAGATGCCCCTCCTGTGCTTCAAATGGAGCTCATTGGCCTGCAGTGCAACTCTGACCTCAAAGCCAAGTTCAGGGAGGTGAGTGGAAAGGAAGACAAGCTTGGGCAATTTTTGTGAGAATTTAACCCCAGCTTCCTTGAGCTTTCCCGAATGTTCAAGCGGACCATGTGCCTTTTTTGGAGCACATATTTGTGTGAAAAGCTCTTCTCCACCTTGAACTTCAATAAGTCCAGGTACAGGTCCAGGCTTACTGATGATCATCTTCAAGCCATACTGAGGGTCTCAACTGCTTCCTCCCTCAAGCCAAATGTGGCTCAGCTATGTGAGAGGAAGCGCTGCCAGGTCTCTGGCAGCAAGAAGTAGGCAAGAGAAGCCATGTTTACAAGAACTGTTCGTGTTCTTCAATATTCTATTCATGTTCAGAAGAACCCATTGAAGTTAAATAACTGTTAGTAATGACATTAGAGAAGTTTGAATTTTTTTAGCAAAGTTTTTTTTTTTTTTTGGTGGAATACCTGATGCGGCCCAGCCTCACCCAGATACTGCCTCCAGCGGCCCCCAGGTAATTTGAGTTTGAGACCCCTGGTCTAAGGGAATGACGGAAATGGCATATAACCATACGTCTTGCGATAAAGGGCCCCTATAATTTTCAAATAATGAAATTATGGGGGTGTTTTAATGATTTGGTTGTTGGCTTGGTAAACATACAGTGTACAAGGGGCCAGAAAATCTCCGTTCAACTCGGTATGTACGTATCATTCAATTCAGCACTGTGCCACTGCTGAATCATCAACAGGAGAGGAACTCGCCCATCACAGCCACTGTCAGTTCAGGCAGTGACGGGGGGGGGGGGGGGGGGACAGTTGGCAGCTTAGGGGCCTCGGGCCAACCCCGACCATATGGCAGACGCTGTAGCACCGCTGTGTCATACTCTGGCATGTTTTAACGACCAATTAGGCTCATTAGGCCTTGATTAGAGAGATGGTGGAGCCTGGGGGAGTCACAGAGGGAAAGGAGGAGGAAGAACGGGGGGGGGGTGACAGTGATGACTTATCAGGGAGAGGGGATGGCGGAGGGGATGAATCAGTAATGATGTGCATTCACCAGGCAGAACAGGTGTTCTCTCCTTGAGGTGAGGTGACCAGTTGAATTCAGGAGAAAGCCTTGATCTTGCATTTGATTTCCGTGATTCATCCCCTTCCCGTCGCGTGGGGGGATGTAGATGAAGAGAGTAAGTACAAGATGGGGTTTTAAGTGAAGTGGGCTCTTTTCACCTCCACCAAGGAGGCTTTGTTTTCCATCTGTGTCTGTGTGTTGCTTAGCAGGATTGTGCAAGAACTACCCCACCGATTTCCATTCAATTTTGTGGAGGGGCGGAGCATGACCGAGGGAACAACGTGGATCAGGGGGGCAGATCTAGGAATTATTTTCACCTTTTTTATCATTGAAAAATAAATGCAATTTGATGGATATCCAAGTACAAATAAGCATCTATAGAGAATTCAAATGTGGTTACTATTCGGCCTTGGCGCTTTATCTGTGTTTGTTTGTTAGCAGGATTACACAAAAACTACTAAATGGATTTCCACAAAACTTGGTGGAACGGGTAAGAGAAGAAACGAATCAGGGGGCGGATCAAGGAAATCTATTTCACTTTTCTTCAACTTTGTATTTATCAACATTTTCATTGATTTCTCCGAATTGGGGCTTGGTATTGTGTAAAGATCTGGATCTAGGGGTGTAGGCTTATTTCAGTCACTGTATGGTAACAAATAAGACAAGAAACCTGTTACTACTGTGAGAAACGTGATGTGGCCTGAGCTATAAGGCTTAATTCAAAAGGACTGTTGAGCTTGGCGGAGATATGTGCTCTACTGAGTCTAATTCTAGATTTTAAATGTTGCACTATAAACACAGTATCAAAGTAACACAGCTGGATACTACTTCTCATCCATATAAGCAAAGTGACATCTCGTTCATGCTCATTAGACGTTGACAAAACATCAGCTAATGATACATCTCACCTCTGTATTTTAGCATTCACATTGAATGACACTTTTTTTACTCCGGATAGCACGATAACAACAAAAAAAACTAAAGTGAACCGCCGCATTTATGAGGTGAATCAATTTTAAGTTGCCCAAAAATTATCTCTACAATCGTTCAGGCATGATAGATAGATATGATGTGTTGTCTTTGTGGGTGCCAGAGTTAGAAGGGAGTTAAATGGGCGAGAGAGTGAGGGAGTGAATCATGAACTGAGTAATGGAGGTCGGAGAGAGTGAGTAAAGCGAGTCGGAGTGACTTAGTGAATGAGATAAAGGATAAGAATACAAAAAAAGAGTAAAATTAATATTCTTTCTCCCTTTCTGCAACATCATTACTCTTCTCACAACATCTGGGTATATTTCCCTCCCACTTCATCTCATCGTTTTTTATGTTTCACATCACCATCACGGATCTGACCGAGAAGAGAAAGCCATCACCGTGCAGGGGAATGTGTTTTGACCGACGGCAAACACAGAGAAGTCAAAAGTCACTAACTGCCAATCGCCATCATCATCTCTGTGGACGTTGTGTATGTGTTTTTGTGTCTGAGTGGTCGGCGAGGGATTATCGCTCTAATGATAATTCTACATATGGTGGCTGGATAAACCTGCCTGAGCGCTGAGATCATAAATCCAATCTGAGGATGATAATCCTTTTGCCAGATGAGGAATTAATTCCAAATGTTATGCGGTGGTCAGCGAGAAGATGGTGTTTGCGGCGCCGTCACACGGGATGGGAGGCGGGTTTACGCTCTATTTTTGATTTGGTTTTCCTTTGTTCTATCCTTTGATATATCACCTCATCCATTGCACTGTGTATTTCAAATGATGGTCAGTTCACATAGGTTTCATTCGTCTTTAACTGAATTCATATATAAGCGCGTGTCTTCATTCCAGCTGCGTACATTGTTTGCATCGGAGAGAGTGGCGTTTTTTTTCCTCTTTCTGTTTTTTTATTGTGTGCAGTCACCCTGCACTAATCCTACAGTGTTGTTATTAAGCTCAGGGCCATGGGAATGGACAGGGTGTAAGACATGCAGAGTGCATATAAGCCAGATTAGCAATAAAACACCCCCACAAACATTGTCCCCATATTCAAATTCATATTTATATCTGTGTTCTGCTCGGTAGGCTGCTCTGCTGTTGTGTAGAAGTGAAAAAAAAATATGCTGGATTAAATTATTTTTGCAAAAGAACACTTACGTACGTGAACGTGTGTATCAGTGGGAGTGCATGACGGAGAAAAACAAGAAGAGCATGCAGAGAGGATGGAGTGAGGGGTGGCACAGTGAGAAAAACAATGAGAGAATCATAGATGGAGGAAAGGGGTGAGACTGTTTTTAATGAAGTCACATAATAGCAATGGTGGACGATATAGAAACTGAGATTTGAAAGAGGGAGATTGAAAAACGGAGAAAGAAGTTCAGAATGACAATCAGAACTGGTGAGAGAAATTGAGGGAAACCATGAGTTTCGTGTAGAAAAGGGGGAGTTCTATGGAGAGAGAGAGAGAGAGAGAGAGAGAGAGAGAGAGAGAGAGAGAGAGAGAGAGAGAGAGAGTGAGAGAGAGAGAGAGAGAGAGCGAGAGAGCTCCAGATCCAGTGTTTGACATTTCACCTTGCTCAGTTGATAAGAGGTGTCACCCTTTGGTCCTCAGGGCTTTGACTGCTGTCTGCAGTCATCACCCCTCCCCAGCACAGGAAACTATTGATCAACCAGACAGCACTGGCTCGGCTTGTGTGTGTGTGTGTGTGTGTGTGTGTGTGTGTGTGTGTGTGTGTGTGTGTGTGTGTGTGTGTGTGTGTGTGTGTGTGTGTGTGTGTGTGTGTGTATATGTGATGGAGTGCATGTATGCTTTGCCGTTAGCTAGGTAAGGATATGTGTATGCACCATGTTTTTGTCTACATCTGTTTGTTCCAGGCCCTAATTACCAGAATTCGCATTTCTTATGTACCACTTATCTCGTTCTTTGCGTTGGTGTGACGCCCATTAAGGTTTTTGGGGGAGCTCCGGCTGGGTGGAGGCAGAGATCTCTGGGCTGAGAGACAGAGGCTGCCATTAAAAAGCCTCAGTACTCACTGCAGTGTGGAGAGCGCCATCACACAAACTCAGCAACAGTGGAACAGCGTGGTGCCTTCAAGGCTTCAGTCACTGCTCCTTCTCTCATTTATGTGACAATTTTTGTGCATTTTTCATAAAACAGCGGTGGGACAATTAATGTGGAACTCTGTTGCTGCGCTCGTGAGCAAGGCATCAGCCCTGAACTCTGACAGTGAACTATGGTGCTCTGAAACTCCAGTGAGCGGAGTTGCAGAACATATTTATCCCCACACTTAAATACACAGAAATGAGAAATGTCATCATTCTGAGGCCCTGTCTACACTAATGTGGACACATTGCACAACAAACTTTTTCCCATTGTGTTTGGCCTTAACCAGATGTAAACAACTTTTTAAGTAACTAAAACTGAGACTTATAAAAGTTAAGATTTGTGTGTTTAGTTAGCAATGCTTTACATAACCAGTTTGCAGCTAAATGTGGCATCACTGCACCACATTACCTTAATTTCGCAGACGTTTGCGGCGGCCAATAGGATCATAGCATTCTTCTGATTAAGATACATTTATTTGTCCCAAACACATGCACAGACATGCACAAGCACACTCATGCAAGGAGGGAATTTTAACCTCTGCTTTTAACCCATCTGGTGCAGGACACACAGAGCAGTGGGCAGCCATGGGTGCAGACAGGGTAGGGAGAATCCTCTTGGATTTTTGAACAGATCAATCCAAGTTCGTCTTTTTGTTGTTTCTCCGTGGAGTCGAACCAGAGACGAACCAGAGACCTTTTCTGCCCATAGTCCAAGTTTCTGCCACTAGTCCACCGCCTCTCCGATCAGTGACGAAGACTTTATCGCCACCTACTGGCCCGGCATGCTTGTTCGCGTATTTGTAGTGGTTGTGTTCTCGTCTGGACAGAAAAACGAAAACAAAGGGTTTTTTTAAATTTTTTATAGGAGTGGAAAATATCTGCTCAAAGAGATATCTACAGTCGTGTAGACAAGGCCAGTGAGAATTACTGCGTGTACTACCTCAGTTACTGCTTTTTGAATGAGACTAGTGAGATTGTAAATGACAAACTCTGAAATGGAATGTGTCATCATGAAGTGCTAGGAAATATCTAGATAGTTATGCCTTCATTTATGTCTAGAACCACATGTACCCGACACAAAGCTATGATCAAATCCCATTAGAGATGTATTTTACTGTCTCAATTCAGACTGGGCTGTCCACCCCTATAATATTCTGCAAATTAAATTGAGTATCTGCTTCCACCTGATCACAAGCAGCACGATCAACCACATAAATAAAGACGCAAAATTTAACACTGCTCTACAAGCACATACTGTTTTGTACAAAAGTTTCAAGTTCTTGTTGGTTTTCATTCCACTTCAACAACGTCTCCCTGCAGGGTTGGCAATTAATCCAAACTTGATATTATACTTCGGGAAAAATTTCCACAGCTCTAGACTTTACCTCAGAAATATACCGGAAATTAACAAAGTCGTAAGAGGTTTCTCCTCATCTTATTATCACTGTGAGATTCCTTGGTCGTCACAAAAGTATACAAGCACACAAACGCACTTGCGCAGCTATAAACACCAGGCGTTGTGTGGGATTAAATGATGCACCTGCATGCAGCATTGAAAATTCCACCAGAGTTGGCGTGGACGCAGCGGCCTGCTCGGCTCCGCGCTCATTGCGTGGCTCAGGGGAGAGAGGGAGGAAAGAGACTGAATAAAACGCGGGCAAGCACAGATTCATGTTAAAAATGACACAATTAGTTCAACTCTGAAGTGCGTGTTAGTCGCGCATGGCTTCCCTTCTTAGACTCACATGAGGTGATCAGACAGGCAAATACTCCCAGGGCCTGGATGTATAGTCAAATGAAAACACACTCGCACAAACAGAAGCACGCGCTTGATACAGCAACACAGACGTCCTCTATCTCTGCATAAACAAGACTAAAAAAAAAACTCCTCGTTCTAATTTGTGATACAACATTTTGTGGGAGGAAAGATAAAGAAAAGCACTGACACACACACAACACATCCCATGAAAATAATGCAGTAAATAGTACAGTAAATCACTTCGCTAGTGTGGAAAACACTGCTCTAATTCCAAAGCCTCTCGCACTGAAAAATTGATCTTTATTTTTCGGGGCGATGCACTTTGAAACAAAGGGGAAACGAACTTAATATGCAGGAAATGAAGAAATGAAAACTACAGTACACAGAGCACTTTGAGTTTGCACTTTCAAAGCCGGGAGAAACGAGCGTTTGAATTTCCCACCCCCCCAAGAGATGGCAAGGGGAAAGACAGGGCCTGATTTTATTAATTTCATCTGTAGTTATGTTTCTCCTGAATAAAACATTAATACTGCCAGGAACAAGGGAATAACCGAAACAGAAAGAAAGACAGCTGCTTCTCTTTTAATTAGCAAGCACAACTCACTCCCGCTCTCTCCAGCCGTCCCAGCCAAGCTATCTTTGTATCGCCCTTCAAGTGCTTCTCTGTCAATCACGCCATCTCTCCCCTTACTGGAATGAAGGGGAACTCTTTGTCAACTTTAAAATCACAGGCGCAGCTTCTTACTTTTTACGACGACATCTTGAAGTTGCCCTCCATAAATAGTGCTAAAGACCCTAATGCGCTGTGCGGGGGGAAATGAAATATGAAAATGAGTTTGCGGCCCGTCTGTGAAAAAAAAGTTTGTTCGTGTTGCCGCTCCGGCACGATTATTTCGGACACGTACACATTTATATAAACTCATAAACAGCGAGGGGAGGGTGTGTGTGTGTGTATGTGTGTGTGTGTGTGTGCAGACTTCATTGCCTGTGTAATTCCCACTTTTAACAGACTGCATTAGTGAAAAATTGTCCTCAGTGGACACGGCTCGGGTAGATGTGCGCGGCCCACCGACCGACCAGGGAGCTGGAAGTGAGGTAAAGTAATCCAAATAATCAACTCAAGAGGAAATCACACTGGAGCAATTAGTCCCTGTGGAGATATTACAGGAAAGTGACAGTGATGCCATAGGAAATAAATAATAAAAAAAACACCATGACTTCTGAGGTCATTATAGAGGCAGGAGTATTATTGCATTGTTATAGTGATGTTCTTCAAGGGAAGCAGACACTTTTCACATATTTTAACAATAAAAGCAGGAGCTAAAACGCAGTCAGGTGAATTAAAACGCCCCTCGTCTACAGGGGCTAAAGGGCAGTGAATTAAAATAGCACGCTAATAGCATTGCAAATCCATAAGTTCCATTCTGGCATGAGAGAGATCTCACAGATCATAATATTGAGCTATGGAATCAAGGGTCTCCAGAGCGCTTTATACCGGGGCGGGTTGTGCCAGCCCCAACACACTGTACACATACTGTACGCACTCATACACACACGTATAGTCTCCTCTGCCTTGCCCCAGGGTGCAGCCAGTCTGAGATCACACTGGCAGGTTCACTTGTAAAGCTGCAGCTTTAGGCTCTCAGACAGAGAGAACTACAGACGGCCGCGGCTGCAGGTAGAGACACAGCGCTCGGAGGAGATTTATTCCGAAACAAGACATGCTCCCGTCTGCAGATGTGTGACAAAATGATTCCTGGCATGAAAGTGAAACTCGCATTTTGAATGTTATTGATGTTATTAGTTTTCTTTAACCTCTGGAAAAGTGTCTCCAAACACACCTATGCAGTACGTTTGCCTATTTTTCTCGGCTTGTGAAAGACGGTTCCGATGCAACACCATGCAAGGGGCTCGGAGCGCTTTCTGCCGCGATTATTTTGAAATTCACATGTCCGCTTTCTCCTGAGTATTCTCCAAAACCTAAACTAATAGAGACCACTTGAGATTTGAAGCAGCGGGCAAGAAAAAAAAAGTTATTTCTGCTTGTCGTCCACCTCAGAAATGGAAAGAGAGAGAAAGAGAGGACGTGCTGAGGCCGGTTTTAAGAGAGGGAGAGGGAGAAGAAGCAAAATGGATGGAAGTCTGGGGCGCAACGAGG
Source organism: Limanda limanda (assembly GCF_963576545.1). NCBI lineage: Eukaryota > Metazoa > Chordata > Actinopteri > Pleuronectiformes > Pleuronectidae > Limanda > Limanda limanda. The sequence goes on from NC_083655.1 coordinate 13,156,893, forward strand.
GGTGAGAAAGTCCCACGAAGAGTGAAGGGCCTCTGTAATGATTGAGAGGGATTACCAGAAAACTCAGTGGACTGGGAAAGAGAGAGAGAGAGAGAGAGAGAGAGAGAGAGAGAGAGAGAGAGAGAGAGAGAGAGAGAGAGAGAGAGAGAGAGAGAGAGACAGAGACAGAGACAGAGACAGAGACAGAGACAGAGACAGAGACAGAGAAGGAGCATGAGACAGAGGTTAAGAGAAGGAAACTGAGAGAGAAAGAACTGTATGAAGGACAAAAAGATGAGAAAGTGACAGAGGCTATTGTGTGTGTGTGTGTGTTTGGGGGCTGATTGAGAAATAAATTCAATCAGTATATGAAGCCATGCACTGGTTTTACACTGCTATAATGGAAGTGATGCAGAATGCTTGGAGGGATACTGTGACATTTTAAATTTTGGATGGTTTCTGCACTTCAGCCGGAACAGATCACATTATGTTTCTGTCGATAAAAGTCCTGCACACACACTGCACCGTGCAGAGTTTCACATACATAAACTTAACACATCGCTAATATAAATAGAGTGATCTCTCGTTAAAAGTATCTAAGTGAAAAGGTTTTAAAAAAAAACGCTTCTATGTGTCCCCTATAAACAACATTACATAAACACAGGCTGAGATTAGGTCGTGTGAAGTGATCTTTTATAAAAGGCTTGTTTTTTGGTTGAGAGGATGAAGTTGAGCAGATCTGAGATTAACAAGAAGAAAATCACTCTCCATTTTTCATTAATATTTTCTGTGACCTACAATTAAAGATATAACTATTGTAGGGAGAATAACTAGGTAGATACATTTTTGTATTTATAATCTAAAATGTCAGTTACAATTCAGCAGCTCGGTTATATCAAAATATAATCCAAAATCTATTTTAAAATCATATATCATGTATTTTCCTTTATTTCTCATGACAGTCCCGTATTTCAATTTAGAGAATCTGTTCCAGAAATAATCAATTTGTTTATGTATGAACGTGATTGTTTCTTTTTCTAATCTCAGTCACATTTTGTGTCAAAATATCAGAAATCAGAGCTGTGCGCAGTAAAGTGTAGTTTATTTCACAACTGACTAGTAATTCATCTGCTTTTTATAAAGCTCTGCACATTGTTTTTAATCATCCATTTCTCTTCCAATTTGCTGGTTTAGTTTTTGATTTAATGCTCATAGCTGAGCTGCATATACTCCGATGTGTTGTGCTTCCTTGTTCTGTGTCGAACAGTTTGTGCGACACAGAGAAAAAGAGAAATCTGGAACATGGGGATGTATATCATCTCTCCCCTCGGTGCTGTGGTCGGCTGTGAGCACTTCCATGGTCTACCTATGCCTCCTATTGGTCTGATCACTGCAGTCCACAACAAATCTCAGTCCTTTCCACAGGAGACGGAAGGAAGGAAGGACAGGAGGGAGGGCGGGAGGGAGGGAAGGAAGAAAAGAAGGGAGGGAAGGAGGGAGTCAGGGAAGACAGATAAGAGACAGGGAAAAACAGGGGGAGAGAAGGGGAAGAGTGATGGTGAGTGACAGAGCAGGAGAAAATGAGCGAGGGGGGGAGAGAGAGAAGAAGAAAGGAGCCTGAGGGGGGGGTAGGAAGAAATTGAGTGGGAGGAGGTGGGGGACGGGGGAGGCAGGCGTGGGGGGAGAAGAGAGAGAGAGAGAGAGAGAGAGAGAGAGAGAGAGAGAGAGAGAGAGAGAGGAAGGAAGATCTTATGAATGTTGACCACTGTCCCTCTACATAAATCTGCACATTAACTGCATCAAATGAGGCTCCCCCATGTTTTCTCATCTTCTCCTCCCTCAGCAACCCTTTCTCTTTCTCTCCCATACATGGAACACACACACGCACACACACGCACACACGCACACACGCACACACACGCACCACCACCACCCCCGGTCTCCATCTCGCATCTGATTGGGCGATGTCATTTATAATGTCTGTCCACATCAGGGGGACATAGCAGGGACCCTCGGCCCCTAACAACACTCCCCCCTGTCACGCCCCAGTGCCTGATGGGTAGAAATAAACCGACCGCCGCGCCGCAGAGAGAGCGACAGTGTCACGCTGCTAATATCGACTATGAATAATGACACGTCGCTATTACAACTGTTCTGATTGTCATCTGCGCGGCGGACATTTGGAACCTGGAAAAAAAACAAATGATGCTGCGGCGACGTGGAACTTGTTTCAGAGATGCAACGAACGCAAAGCGGCGAGAAGTGAGGTGAAAGACAGGCGAGCCTGGTTGTTTGTTATGGTTTAAAGTCCAGAGGGGCTGCAGGACAATGAGTGGAAATCTATATTAAAGTACCACAAAGAGCAAAATTGTCAATATTCCAGGCAAATGTCCATTTTATGGAAGAAAAACATATGCATATCTTTCTATCTGTATGACTATGTATACAATCGATTACAGATTATATAGATTATAGTATAGTACATTCATGAAATATGAAATTCATAATTTTATTCTAACAATTTGATTATTTATGTTTGATTCTATATGTGGTTTGCAAATTCATTTTTCTAATGAATAAAATTGGCAATGTGTTAAAGGAAATAACAAAAGATGTTATTACTGCTGTACACAAAAACCTCTGACAAATGTACTTGTGTGAATTATTCCAACATTTTTTCCTATATTATAATTAATAAGCTAATAATATTATCCTGCAAATGTGTAATATAGTTTCTACCTGTGCAAATATCCTGTTACAAAAAATTACAGATAAAAAGAACACACAATGATGTTAATACAAAATGTGTATGTCTACTTTTTTCTACAGATTGGATTCATGGCAGAGGTGAAGCGACCACATGTAAAACCTGCATTTGCGTCTCTTCTTCTGCACATTCTCATCACTTCACATGAGAAAGACATGAAAGATCCGAGCGGAGCCTTTGAAGCAGACGCCAGGGCCACCGACTCCCTCCCTTTAACTGCTGCCACATCCTCAAAGGCAGAGCTTAACTCCCACATGCAACTCAGGAACATTAAACGGGCCCAACAAAATACTAATGACCCTCTAGATTTCTGACCACACAAAAAGGGGGCAGCCGCCAATTTGCATTCACCATTCTGGCGTTTCAGTGGCGAGCGAGCAATCTCCATGTGTAATGAGTGTGTTGTTTGCCACTCTCCTCTCCTGGTCAATAATTACCAGCCTTGCAGCCTGGAGTGAGTCTATTTTAGGAAGGAAACCCCCTGGCTCTAAGAGCTATACCTTGGCCATAAACACACAGATCCTTTTTCTTACTCTCTCTCTCTGTCTGTAAGCCCACTTTTGTTGGTCATGAAGAGGAAGGCGAGGGAGGGAGCTAGAGAGAGAGAGAGAGAGAGAGAGACAGAAGGAGCTGAGGCCAAAGCCAAAGGCAAGCGTCATGTCACCGTAGATCAAGGGGGTCATATCTGGCTCTCGCCCCTCATGGCTGCATCTCGCGTTGCCGGCCCTCCAACGTGACGCCGGAAAACTCGGAAAAACACAACACAGGCGTTTCATTCATGTGGCCACACGTCCTGTGTGCGCCGAGCCTGCCGGATTGACCAGAAACAGTTAAGATGATTGTCTGCCGGTCCCCGGGAGCTGCTTTATGCTAATGTTTGCACCGGTGCCTACCAAAGCCACCGCCGCTGTCCAAAGGCACATCAAGGAAATGAGAGAGCGGGCCGAGCCTTTGTGCGCGTCGTGTACAATAAAGGGAGGATTTAGAGGCCTAGCCGGGCCGACCGCAGGGGACGTACAAAATGAATGAAGTGAAGCGGAGTGAGGGTTGGGGACGCTGCGGCGGCGGGGCTGGGGTAGGGGTGGAGAGGGGTGACACCGGCTAATGCACCCCCCTCCATAACCTCGCCGGGCGGCCCGTCACCACGGGACAGCCCATATATAACGCGGACACGTTGGGTCCCTCCAAAAGGTCACAAAAGGGTAAAACTTAAGAGGAAAGATGAGAGCACCGCTGTCATAAAGAAGAGAGAAACGTGTGTAAGGTGAGGATAAGTGGCTATTCCTTTTAAGCCGCACATAAAATATTTCAGATGCAACAATGCGACTTCCCAGCCACCAGGGGGTCTGGATTTATTGCCGGGGTCAAAACTCGGCGCCGATCAATAGTCAATCAGAGTTATCAAACACCAATTATGTGAGGACAGTGTCCACACGTATACCGACTGATTTATTGTCCTGGATTTGTTATTTCTCAGCAGAATGCGACTAATGGTTATCGAAGTCTGGGTATTTCATGTCTTGATTCAAATTATTTTGTTGGAGTAATTGTCCTCTTGATGGATTAATTTATTCAGAATTTAATTAATCATGCATTTTTTTTAAATCAAATCTAATAAAACCGCAGTGTTTTTCTTAGGTCAAACATTTTAATAATTAATTTATTATTGATATAAAATAAAATAAATTGTAATTACACTTTTTATTTCACTTTCTAATCTAGAATCTCAATAAACATTCAATAAAGGAAACATTTTAAAAAGAGACAAGTCCCTCTGTGTACGTGTTCAAACTACAGACGTAACATATATGCAAGAAAAATAATAATGATAATAATAAATGAAGGGGATGCTGAAGAAACGTGGTGTAATGGAAGCACTTTATAGAACATGAGAGGTTTATTCTTCAAAGTCCCGTCATCCCCCTTAATGCACATCCATTTGTTTATTGAAAAGGGTCTTCATTAAAAACAAGTTGGGAGGAGGAAGATGAATGAAAAACAATAATTATGTTGATGGCCTAAAAATCACATCAAAATTAAGATATTTATCAGACACAAGTGCACTGTAATCCCCTAAGTGCTTAGTGAAGTTATTTTATAATGCCACAGACAAAAAAACAGAAAAACAAAAGCACCTCTCAAAGACTCTCCCTCTATTCCTCCTCTCTCTGCTTTGTTTCCATCCATCTCTCTTCAATCAGGGTCTCTCCTTTTTTTTTTTTTTGCCTTAAAGGAAAAAGGGTCGAATTGAACATGAGGAGGAGAGAGGGAAAACACACTCGACAGAAAAATGTATTTTTTATTTTCCTCGTGTCGTATTACTTTCTAATTTAAACTTGAAGGGCATTCGGACAGTGCGTCGATCCGTCAGTCAACAAGACTCCTCTTCCTCCTTTTTCCTTCCCTCTCTTCATCTCCTGAAGACTCATACCGCAGATATGCATCTCCTGACCTGTATGTTAAATTCATAGTTTCACCAGTGACATCAGCAATGCCCGGACAACTGAAGGAAAATAATGGTGTGTGTGTGTGTATACAGTATATATGTGTTTGTGTGTGTGTGTGTGTGTGTGTGTGTGTGTGTGTGTCATGGGGGGTGGAGTGGGCCATGGGGTGATTTTTTTTTCTGCCCCCCGTAACCATGACAACCCTCATCTCCAGAGCATTGGAAAAGATGGCGACTCACACTCAGGGAGATTCTGATGTCTGAGGTCCCCCTGATTTCTTTTGTTGAGCATTTTTGGCCTGTGTGTGCGTACGTGCACATATGATGCAAACAATTCAACCCAATTCTATTTGGTTTATTCTATAATATTTAGTATTAAAAAATCCACTTTCACGAAGTGTTAAAAGCTTAATTAAAATAAAACTGTGCTTTACTTTTATTAGAGAGGAAAGGCAGACGTTGAATTAATATCTGAATCATTGCAAAATTGAAACAAAAATATTTCATGTATATTATTAAATTGATTAAACATTTGAGAATTTCTGAATAATATACATTATATTGTGTAAATTCTCCATGTATATATTCAAGCAGAATTGCTGCCTCTGAGCCAGTGGTTTCTAATTGTAAAAAAAAAGTGTAATAAAATAAAACCATATCTTTTACTTCCTCTCATCTCGCCAACACGCTCCCCAAAAAACGCAACATGCCTAAATTGCATCTCCAGCCATAAACAACCCTCAGATCAAATTCCACGCGGCCATCTCCCAATTCATATTCAACGCAGCCCTGCATCGTACGTAGGCAGGGATCCAGATAGGGGGAATATGAATGTCAGAGGGAACATTTTAATCATTTGGCAGGGTTGGAAGCCCAATCTCCAAACATCCACATTTTGACACACAATCTCCCTCTCTCTCCACCGCCCTCCCCTCCCCTCTATCCTCTGGTTTCATCATCTCATCTCACACCCTTCGTGTCTCAGGGACCTATTAAACCCCCCCCACCCCCCCGAGCCCCCATCCCTGCCTCACCAGTACACCCCCACCCTTCTCTCTCTCTCTCTCTCTCTCTCTCTCTCTCTCTCTCTCTCTCTCTCTCTCTCTCTCTCTCTCTCTCTCTCTCTCTCTCTCTCTCTCTCTCTCTCTCTCTCTCTCTCTCTCTCTCTCTCTCTCTCTCTCTCTCTCTCTCTCTCTCTCTCTCTCTCTCTCTCTCTCTCTCTCTCTCTCTCTCTCTCTCTCTCTCTCTCTCCTGCGCTCTCTCAAATGTCACCTTCATTTTTCTGTTCATATTCTTGGACTGGAGCTCCCTGTAGATGGTTTAATTTTTTTTGGCCCTCGCCGCCACCTCGACTGCACACTGTGTTAGCTGTGTGTTCTTCCCTCGAACAAACTCACACCAGTCTGATGTCGGACGGGATAATGAAGCCTGTGTGTGTGTAGCAGTGTGTATGTGTGTGTGCAATACACATGTATAACAAGATATTGTCATGACTGATGTTATTTCCTCATTTCCCTAAACCCTTTTTATGTGCGGGTCATCTAAGAGCAGGAACTGCACTTTATTTTAATCCGTTCAACCATCAACAAACTTATAAAAATAACTCCCATCCCCCTTTTTTCCACTCCCACCTCCCACTAAATCAAAGATTTCTTAAATACAATCTCATGTTGTCGTGGATTAACTCTTCATAAAAAACACAGCACTACAAATGGTTTGTGTTAGCATGTACAGTCGCAGGCCTGTTCGGTCCTGGCTCTTCGGCTGCCAGGCCCTTGTGGAGTTGATCACATGCACATCGTCTGGTGTTGACCTCCACTTTCAAAGGACAAAAAAATCAACTCAACAATGAGGGTTCGCAGTCCGTTTATTTTGTTTGTTTTTTTTAGCTTTTCAAGGGAGATTATCTCATTTTACAGAAAAAATTATCAGGATTTACATCATAGATTTTTATGAGCTGGTAAAACTCCTTTCAGATATATGAGCCTAGTGGGAACGTGTATTCATCTGAGAAAAAATAATACTTTACACACAATCAAATTAGTTTTAGTTTTTTCAATTAAAATGTACTAATTGTGTGACCAGAACTTATTTCATAATGAAGAAGCTATTAAATCAGATGTGGATTTTTGAGGGGGCGATGCTGATAAGGATATATCGGTTGATAGATACAGTATATACATATATATACAAAAACAAAAATGCTCACTAAGATATTGTTATTAAATGCTCATGACAATGAAATGTAACTAAGGCATGATATTTTACATTTTACCAATAAACTTTATTACCCATATCAGCTGACATTAGGCAAGAGGCACGTTACAACCTGGACTGGTCACCAGTGTAATAAACTTTGTTATTATGGTTACAAATAGAAAAGGAAGCAGAAACACAAGCAGATACTTAGAAATTGAATTAACAAACTAAATCATTTTTAATATAAAATATTCATCTAATTGCACATCTTTTCTGCATTAAAATGAAAGTTGTCGTATCGGTCAACATAAACGCGGACATGTCTGAGTAAATCGGTCGCTGGTTGTTTTTTTTTGGTTTCTGCCGGAGCACTCGTTCAGCCATGATCACGCGAACCTTGTTTCACTGAATAAAAACATATCGGTGTACGGAGGCAGCCATACCACACACACCTTTCCGTTAATGCCCCTTGATAATGTCACGTCACCGCTACACTGCTGTAGAGTATTACAGCTTACCTTTATGCTCACTGCAGGCTTTGCAGGCTCCAGCTGCTGCCAAGCACTGCATGAGGGCATAAATTGTTAGGTGTTGGCCAGTAATTCTGAAATGCAATCTTCTCTGCTCCTTCCCCGCTATCTCTCTCTCTCAATTTTATTCTCTCTCTCTTCACTCTCCGTCTATTCGCTCTCTTAAGCTCCCTCCTACCTTGTTTGTCTCTTTACTTGACCTTTCTTTCTGCATCTCTGAATGTATGCTTCTTTGGTTTTGGGTTTTTGTCTCCTCATGTCTGTCCTCTTTCTTTCTCGCTCCCTCTCTCTGTCCACATCTCTCTCTGCATTAACGCGAGCAGGGAAAGGTCTCATGATAAATGAGTTGGAAACAAATCAAAGTGTGTTCCACCATACGGCGCCGTTATCGCACTGCTGACTTTGGGGGGGGGGGGCCCCAACGCCACCGAGAGACAACAGCGTCCCCATTCTGATAATTCTGCGTTGCATTTTTGCCAACTCTGCACGGTGAGTTACAGTTACAGAAATGACAATAACATTTTATTTTTTTTTAAAGATACAAGACATCAGAGAATGAGGGACGAGAAGAAAAGAAAGGTCGCCGCCAGCCGCTCTCCACACCCTTGAAGCGATGGAGTCAGTGAGTATATGAAAAACCGAATAAGAATGAGAAAAGAGAGGTGGCGGGCAGAGAGGAAGAGTATTTGTCTCCTCTCTTGACACAGTGGGATGATAATGCATTTTAATGACAAGACCTGAGACCAGTTTTATGAGGGGACGGACGCGCACGCGCACACACACTCGCACACAAACACACACACACAGACGACAGGAGCCATCGCCCCCCTCAAGCCCTCCCCCCCCCCCCCGCCCAGCTCTTCGCACATTCTTCGGTCAGACCCAAGGAAGCAGCTCACCAGGCTCGACATCACTCCCGGTTTCTGAGAGGCAGCCGGGGAGGGAAGGGAGTTCACGGTGAGAAATCAGCAGGAAACTATGGGAGAAGGCAATTTAGAAGCAATCAGAGGGAAATTTGAGGCGGATTAGGCTGAGAGCTTATAGGAGCGGGGACCCGACGCTGTATCCATCTGTCTACGAGAGGCCTTCATCAGCAGTCATCTCCAGGCTGGTCAAATCAATCTCTCCTCTCCTCCTCTGCCTCCTATCCTTCCTATCCCTCCACTCGGCTCTCCTTCCCTTCTCTCTCTCCCACTTATCTCACCGCTCCCCTCTCGTGCCGCTCCCCAGCATTTCACACTCAGGTTCAGTCGAATGGTCTCATCGAGAGCGGCCCACGGAGAGGGAGAAGGTGTAAGCGGCCGGCATGTTGCTCAAGAGCACATCAGCGGCGCACGTTCCCCAGCTGATGAGCACATTTTCGACACACAATATGATGCTTCGGGATACTGTGGCCCTCTTTTTACGATCACCACTTCCTCTGCTGCTTTTATTCCATTTCCTTACAGCTATAAATTAATGTGTATGTATGAGTGTGTGCTTGACCACACAGGCTACATGTGTGGGAATGATGAGTTAATATGAAATCTAAGGCAAAGCACAGACTGTACCTTTAAAATTTGTTTTAAAAAAAGATAGGACCCTCAGTAGACCCACACTTAAAAATGAATTGATTCAGTCTCTAGACACCATTCTCCCAATTTCCTACATTATCTCCCCTCTATCATTTACTATACATCAGTTATCATTGAGTCTCATTTATGAGGCCTATTTCATCTAAAGAGAATTTTCAGATGATAGAAAACTCATCTCTTCTGCTGCAGCATTACTTTCGACTCTGGCCCAAACTCAGGCAAAGCTGAAAATTGCTTTAATATTCTCTCAGTGGGAGCGTGTTGGTTAGTATCACACTTTGTGTTACAACAGCCCGGTCGTGGGGGTTGACTAATGAGGAAAATCCGGTTAAGTGGACGTTTTTTTACTTAATAAAGTCGACCCTGTGACCCGTGTTGCAAACTCAGTGCCCACGGGCAAAAAACACTGTAGTCCAGTACAGGCCAGTGTCAGGGCGGCTCAATAGCCGACTGTAAATGGGATTCCCAAGTGGGAGTGTGTGCATTTGATTAACCTCTAATTTCAGATATACTCCCTCAAGCGGTATCGATTAATTATATTGTTTTGTTATTCCTTCTTCTTATATAAAAAACTAAGTTTGACCAAACAACTTCCAAACTCTTTGGATCAAGTTGAAGACAAAGGGCTTGAAGTTTAGTTACAGTAGATGTGTTGGAAGCCATCTTTATTCAGTTCTCTTTCTGTCTTTGGTTTAGTGCAAATTTGTAATAGCACCCGACTGATATGCTGATTTGGGGGCGGGCTAATGATGCTGGTACCGATATAAAGGACTAAAAAATGTCCAGTGATATTTTACAGTTTAACCATAAACTTGATTAGACACCTATCGATAAAAAGAAAACACAAACAGAACCAAATATGTAGAACTTGAATAATGTAAACAAACAGCTTTTTAACATAAAATACAAACATAATATTTTCTACATATTGCCAAACGTAAGCATCAATACCGACATGTCGGTGAAAGGCTGCTGCCGCGGAGACTCTTCAGCACATCAGGGAATGTGGTATCGTGTTAACGTGCCTGTTTGAAACCTGTCAAAGTTAACATGCTTGGTTCTCTTGCTCAAGAACTTGCCTTGTTTGAAGCGATTAATAATACTACGGTAGTAACTTGCCCTAAGTGAAAGATATTCTCTCTCGTGCTATAGATGTCAGCATGTCATATTTAAGAGATATTCTAAAAGGCTTAGGAGAAATCAACTTTTTTTTATTATACTAAAAGCATGTTTGAATAGCACAAGCCCACTGAGATGAAATTAATCAATAAGAAGGACTTCAATACGTACACCATACACTATAGGTGTTCAACTATTAAAGGAGAGAGAAGTAGAAACTGTTCAGTTAATATGTACATTTAAATGAATTTGTTATTTATCATAAGTCAACTCGTCATGGCAATATTGAACAATTTATCGCACATCAAAGATTCTTTACACAAAAGCAGACCTCGCTCATCTCACCTTTGTCCAACATATAAATCGGTCTGACCTTATTTTATAATGTACTATACAAGGTTTGTGAACCATGTACAGTGCCAACAGTACAGTCAGGTGACCACAGTATGGAGTTAAACATATTCCAATATCAATATGTATCACGATATGTCAATAAAATCTAAATAATGTGCAATGTCAATGTTACATATTATACAAAACCAACCTGTTCATTTGTAGAAATCAAAAACAAACAAATATATGTGGCTGTTTTGAGACATATTTGGAATCATGGGTTAGTTGATTAAATGGACAATATTGTCCATGTGAAAAATAGTAAATGTGTTTGTTTGCATCAAGGTAACCACTGCATGTCTACTCTGCTTTCAGATTAAATCTTTTGCTGTAATAGGCTGTGATTCTGCTTCCAGTTTCCCATTAATAGCAACAGATAATGAACAAAGTTTCAGAGTGTGGTATTCACACTGTGCTCGGGCCTCCTCATGCACACTGTTTATCCTTCTGTAAGTGATTATTTGAACTAAACGCTGGTGTCATCAGCAGAAGCCGCTCATAGCTGCGAGGCACTGGTGATACTTAACAGTTAGCATTAAACTGCTAACGAAGCGCATGTGAAGCCATGCATACATGACATTTATTACATTAAACAACAACACCCGCGTGCTGCTTAGAGCAAGACACTGATCTCGTTGGATAATGCATAATTACCCCAGACGTTATGAAGCTGACACACACACACGCACACGCACACACGAACACACACACACACACACACACACACACACACACACACACACACGTGGGAAGAGTCACCTTCGTGCATGCACAGACACAGATGCATAGACACATACACAGCCATGACTGACAATTACAATTAGTGATACTATATTTAAATAATTTGTAAATGACACATAGGGCACTTCTAACAGGCATGCACATGCGCACACACATGCACACACACACACACACACACTCGCATGAATATGCTTTGATCTACCACACATGTTCTATAGGTATTCATGAATTTATGAATAACATGTGGAGGCTTGTTACAACAGACTTTTCTTACACACGTCTGCATTCAAATTAGTTGGCATTTCTTAATACCTATTTTACAGGCATCCGTACTTAAGGACTTTTGAAAGTTAGACTCAAACGTACAGATTCGTTTGGACTATTCAGACTTGCAGCAGCAGCCTTCTTGCTATATATACATGCTTATATAACTGAACTATGGTTGGTGTATCTGTACATATTGATACCTCAAATAAACTCACAGTAACAATAACAAACAGAGTAACTTATATTCCGACTCTGGGACCACATATCATCTTCAACAACTCATATTAAACTGATTGAACCCTCCATCATGTAACCGCGCAATTATCTGCGGAAATTCATAAGCTGCTGCTGATTATTCACTGTTCATTTGGATTCTGTATATATATCCACTTACTCAGCGAATAAACCAAAACCGCTTTAGAGAACAACTGCTCCAAAGAGTTTGATTCCACTGCATATTGGTGGATGTTAAACATAGTTTGGTTATCAGAAAGATCCGAAGCCGGCAATCCCGCTCGGAGTCAGAGAGACCCCCGTTCCTTTGTATGGCCTCAGTCTACAGTGATAGTGATCTCCTGCTGTGATAGAATTAGCCATAAACTCATTTGCGGTGCCATGACCCAGATTATGGGAGAGGTGGGTCATGGCAGATATGGCATTGTCCTTATTAATATTCAATAAAACAATGGGGGATGATATGTTGGAAAAATCAAAGGCTCAGCAGGTGGCGGCTTTTCAAAGTTCTGAGGCAGATAAAGGATTACTGAGGTGATTATCATCATGTCCGCCTCAGAAACAAAACTGGAAAACACAAAGCAAAACAACCCTTTTGATGTGTTGATGAAATATAGAGACAAATCATTTGATCGTAAATTCTTATTATAAGGAAACGCTAACTTTTTTTGAAGAATTCTTCTGAGAGGCAAACAAAAGTCTTCTCAAAAACAACAACAAATCCTTAAACTTTTGCTGTAAGCATCGAAAAAGAGAAAAGGACACGTGTCACATGTGACGCCTCTTAAACGAGACAGCTTAAATGACTCTGAGGAGCAGATTGCTTCCAGTCAGAGTCCTGCGCCGCCATGCATCTGCAGCGTCGCCTTTTCATTATGAAAGAATCACGGGGATGTTTGCGCGTGGCGAGAGGATGAAAAATAAAGCGAGAGAGAGAGAGAAAGAGACTGAGAGGGAGGTATAGTGGAAAAACGGAGAAAGAGAGTGTGCATAGCATGTGGAGGCCATTATTTTTTGGCGTGCTCCGAGGCCGGGAGAATTAGAAAATATCATTCTGTCAGGGTGATTTGATAGTGCGATGAAAAATGTCAGAAGTGGAGATGACAAATCATGGCGCTGAGGAGAGGGGACTGGGAGACAGGGGATGTCATTTGTCATGAGTGCCATTTGACTGCACCCCCCCCCCCCCCCACACACACACACACACACATCTCCTCCCTCAACCCTCCTCCTCCTGCCCTCCTTCCTATCTCGCCTCCTCTTCCAAATCTCACCCTTTCTCCTCAGCCCCCCTCCCTCGTCTGCTCGTCCTCTCCATCCATTTCTCTTTTTATTCTAATGGTCTATTTACGCTCGTTCTACCGTCCCTCATCTTTCTTCATCATCACCCCCCCCCCCCCCCCAAAAAAAATCAGGCGTCCTCAACTCTGTCCACCTCCTTCCTGGACGCCACCTCGGGTTTCACACCCACTTACATTAACGGCAGTGCTGTTTATTTCTGGTTTCGGTATGAAACTAAAATAAAAGCTCATCCTTTTCTGACTCAGCGCACGAGAAGAAAGGAATGTATATGTTTTGTTTTCTCCTCCACATCATCTTTTCCTACACTCCTCCCACTTCTTCTTCTTCGCTTTCCTCCTCCTCCACCTCCACCTCCTCCTCCTCCTCTCAGAAATCTCTCTTCTCTGTGAATGGGAAGGATTAGCCTGGCATTCAGTGCAGAACACACACACCCACACACACAAATACACAGACATAGACACAGACACACACACACATGCACGGTCAAAATGTCAAGCCTGGTGACATTTAAGCATGTTATCTTGTGTGCTGTCGACTTCTGATCTTGAAGAAGAGCTTCATAACCCAAGTTGCGCCATAAACGTCACATATGAAATATTTCTGATTCTCATTTCTGTTTTTCGGGAAAGGAGCTGGTGAAATGTGACACGGTGAAGTTGAACCGATCCGAAAACAAATTATAAAAGTCCTCAGCTGTGACTGTGAAATATGAACTTTCATTGTGGCCAATAATATCACATTGTTCAAATTGTCCATATCTAACATCCGCATTGCACATGTGTTTTTCTAGTGTCTATAACATTTATATACTGGTCCTGATTTGTATATGTTTTCATGCTTATGCACATAGACAGAAAATCCCTTGTGTGTGTAAACCTGCTTGGCAATAAACCCTGATTCCAAAATATTCAGCTACTATTCTTCATACTCTATAAACATATTGTGCTCCCATGCAAAGTTATGTGTAGTCATTACTGGGAATACACTTTCAAAACTCATTCACACTTATTTATTTCTCCAGCTGATTATCTCCATCTCCACCATCATTGCCCTCAATTCACCCTCTCTCCTATAGTGTCCCCCCCCCCCACCCGCTGGTCCTTCCCCCCCTTGGCTGCCCTTCCTCCTCTCTCTTTAGCCTCAAGGTGCCATGCATGCATCTGTGTGTGAAAGTACACACACATTTGCGAGTGCATGTGTATATAATGTGTGCACGCGGTGCCTTTATGTGCATATCTTGTATCTGATGAAGGGAGGCAGGAGGTCTGGGAGGGGTAAAGGGGTGTGGGAGTGTGTGTATGTGGGGGGGGTGCGGGTGGGGGGGGTCATTGCTTTGTTGGGTCTGGCCGTCCTTAGTGCAGCGTGGTCCACAGCGCCGTCCAGGCCCTTAATGCCGGGGTAATTAAGGAACAGCTTCAAGGTTGCATGGACACAAGACAATCCAGGCCTAATGAAGTATCGATCGGCCGCATTGGGGCCCATGCTTGGACTAAGGCAAGCTGACATTCATTTAGAGCAGGACCACTGCAGGGAGACAAAACACACACACACACACACATACACGCACACACACATCACAAAAGCAGGCTGATGACAATATAAGAGACTCAACGGCACTTGGTTTTAATCACATGGGAAACAATGAAGAGCCTTGTTTTGAGCCACTGGGTTTATCTGGGTGTGTGAGTGTGTATATATATAAATGTGTGTGTGTGTGTGTGTGTGTGTGTGTGTGTGTGTGTGTGTGTGTGTGTGTGTGTGTGTGTGTGTGTGTCCCTATCACACTCCGAACAACCAATAACAGGCTCAAAGCAATCTCCCACTAAAAACAGTCCTGATTATACCAATGATGATTACAGTGATAATGATCGCCCTGCCATCAGCCCGGTCATTACTGTCTGTTGCATATGAGAAAAATGTCTCACACCTCACAATCAATGTCATCACCATGTTTCCCTTTCAACAGGATGGGTAATAACCCAACTCATATTATCTCAAGCTATTATATTTACTTTTTTAATTTTCTCACATTTAGCAAAGTGTGACAACCTCATCAAATGTGATTTGACTGACGTACACATAGATTTTCTTTTGTTAATGTCCTGAAGGTTGGCTCCTATAGATCTTTAAGAGAGGTTATATCCTGACTTTGCCTTGATATCATCATGGGCGTAATCGTTTCTAATGCAAGTTCAAGTCAATAGGACAGAACATAATCAAAAGCTATGTCTCAATACAGTGGCTGAATCTTGCAGAGGACACGGGCTAACCAGCCAAGGAAGACCTGCATAGGCCTCAGCGCCACCAGCTCTTCCCGTCCTTATTACTGTTGTTGGACGTTTACGAAATTTAAACGTGCCGTGTTTACATGTGTACCGTTAGCTGCTTGGTTGAGTTGAAGCATGATACTCCAGAATTGGACGTCTCCTCACTTGCTGTTGCCCTTACCTCTTAGAGGTAATAGGTTGGACTGTGAAGGCTCCGACCCGTTTCTTGGGGATGGAAGAACTCATTTGTCAGTCGAATTTGAAGGAGCCTTGGAAATGGGACTGTCTAGTCGCGCCGCTGTGACGCACTCTGTCCCAGCTAATAATTTGTATGCTCCGTATAAGGCCTTTAGCGACCAGTGTTGGTCAGAGAATAGGGAATAAGGCTCAGGGACAATCGGATGGCACACATGGTACCTGCCTTAAAATCTGCCATAAATCATATTGAAGCATATTTCTATGTTATGTTAAGCATTTTTCTCTAGTAATTTCTGGCATTTAAAAGAAAAAAAAAAGACATCTGCTCTTGAAACTTTGCCCATGAAAGCAGAAGGACTCAGTTGTGATAATGTTGACTGTGTTGTCTGGTCTGTACCTTCCATTCACTGCTTTGTGCCTAGTACTCACAGGCATATTACATCCCATTAAAAAGCTGTACCTGGTCAATGAGACTAAATCTAATTGCAACCACTGTCAATCAAATATCTAATTATCAGCCTGTTGAAACTGACGTAGCGCCATAGAAACAGAATAAAATCAGAAATCTTTGATAACACATCGATGTCTCTGACCCTGAGCCCAAACGTGTGCACGCAGTTGCTTTTGTGCACCAGAATGCATATACACGCATAAGTGGATGTGTGTGTGTTTGTGTTTGTGCATTCACCGGGGGGGGGGGGGGGTCCACTGTTACAGTTCCCACCTCGACCACAGGCTGGGTGATTATGCCTCTGATTGACATATGCTTGGATTCACATCTATTGGCCTACTTCTGCACTGATTGAAGACTTGACTTCTCATCTTCAGACAACTTTATCAAGGCGGTAATGGTCAGACAATCAGACTGACAGACAGAGACAAAGGGATGAAGAGGGGAGAGAGAGCGACGCAGGAAGGATGAGCTGAGCATGAATGATCTTGATTGTAATGGGTATAAGTGCTGTTTTTCTTGATGCAAAGGCACTAAATGTCCCTCTCTCTCCCTCACTCTCTTATTCAAGCACACACACAGACAGACACACACACACACACACTCATGTTCCTAAACTGTGGCAAACAAAAAAAACTAAACATATGGGCACAACTTTGCCATTAAAACATTCATAATTGCGCAAAAACTGCACTGCTTGCACTCTTCACTCCCACGACAATAGAGCTCCATGTTCAGTGCCTATTATTCCTCATCCTTGTATTCAAATGTATTTAAATGAGAGATGTTTAGATCCACTCTGCGCCGGCAAAAACAGTTCTAATGCTGAGAGCTGCACAAAGACGGGCCGCCGCTGTCCAACTTATATCTATAGCCGGGATTTTTTTGAGGATGTAACCCCACTCTCACCCCCGCAGTCCAGGCAACTTTTAAACCTGCAGTTAAAGCGCTGACTTCACATTACTATGCCTCCGTCCCCCCCACCCCCCCTACCCTTGATCTGGCGGCGTACTGTGAATTTTTGAGCGGCGCCAAAATGCTCTCATTTTAACTGATCGCTCCAATCATATGCAAATGTGGCAGGCAGGTGGGGGGATATCTTTCAGCGGTAATTGGTGGTTTTCTAATGGAGACTTCAGATGTCATTTGGAAATATGTTTTAAGCCTTAATGAGTTTTGACGGGTCAGATCAGAAAGCGCCAAGCATGCAACTGTGTGTGTGTGAGACTGTGCATGTGTGTGTGTGTGTGTGTGTGTGTGTGTGTGTGTGTGTGTGTGTGTGTGTGTGTGTGTGCTTGTATGTCTGCGCATGGGTCTAACGCTACCACGCTGAACCTGATGCATTTTTAAACAGCGCCAATTACCCCACATAGTGAGCTTTACTGAAACATTTTCATTGTGCAATACCTGTCACGTATAGAGACATCAGCATTCATTAAACTCACAGTCACAGCCAGGTGATATCCAAGGTAATCCAGAACAAAAGGGGCGAGCCGACTCAAAAATGGATGCTAAACGCAACTGACTCCGCAGGGTCAAATATGAGCTTTCATATGATAATCGCATACGTTCACACCGGCTGCACAAAAACTCATTTCAGATTTTTCATAAAAATGTAAAAACGAAAATAACAAAGCATACTGGATCAGAGTGTTTTGAAAAGTGAGGAGTGGTTTTTATGTTTCCAAAAAAAAGAAAAAAAAAAAAGTGTTTTGCAGCTTTCAAAAAGATAGGACTGTTCTCGGTGAGCATTTAAAAAAAAATATGACAATTCTCAACTGCATATCATGAATGTTCAATGTTTTCGTAATAAACCATGTCGGTAAACATTGATTCAAATATATGTCTGCTCCTGTCTCTTAACGTAAGTGACCGTAACATAGGATTTGCCACAAAACATGCAATTATTTATTTTGCATTGGTCAAAATACAGGGACATTCCACATCCCCCCCCCTCCATTAATATGCATGTGTCGCTACCCCTGCAATTTACAAAGCAACTTATCATTTCGCCCGGCAATAAAAGTGCAGCGGAGGCAACAGATTGCTGTGACACTCCGAGTGGTTTTAGATTTATTGTGCATAAAAAACACATGAGCAGGTTTTGAATGAAATAATCCAATGCATCTACATCTAGTTTTACTTTATCTCTAGTGGATGAAGAAGGGGAAAAAAAAAATTGGTGGAGTAGACGGTGGGGCTTCAGCACCCGGATAGATCGTAAATCATGGGAATTATAAATCACGGTTTGTTTGGACGTACGAGGGGGGGGGGGGGGGGGTGAGGAGAGAAACTGCTGTCCAGTTTATAAAAGTGTACATTAATAAGAGATGCCCTCCTGGGTGGTCATAAATACAAAAACATGAGGTGGCAGCTGATGATTTGGGTTTGGGGTTTTTCACACGCCGACTGAGGCTAAACTTTCTCTTCTCCTAGCGTCGCATTAAAGGAGAATTTATCAGATTATAGTCTCTGATGCCAAATCAGTATTTGTGATGAGGAAAGGCTCATTCGCAAAAGCTGTACTCCAGGAAGACAGGAGGACGACAAGTTAACAGTGGATTCTAAGCAGATCAGTACAAATACTTTCCTAAGGTAATTTTTGAGGCATCTGTACTTTAGTTGAGTATTTACTGTTTTCTGACAAATATTTACTTTTACTCCCTTTACCCTTTAACCTTGTAAAATCTGGCCTTATCCCATGACCCTGCTACAAAATGATCTGCCCAAAATGAACAGAGTACATCTCTGTGACTTAAGAGCCTATTTAAACACTCTTGGCAATGATTTAAAGGTAACACTTCGTCGCATATCAGTATTTTTTCCCCTTTCCAAATAGTTTTACTTTCGTTATAATGCAATTCAGGGGAATTATCCGTTGTTTCTAATTTGCATCATCAAACTCTGCCACCCCTCATGGGGACAGATTTCAACCTCAATGGATGGGACACTTAGACAGAACAGAAGTTTCCTTGTTGTGTATCTGTCACAGTGCAAGGAGTAACAGGGCGTAAATGAAGCAACAGGACAAAACAGACAGGAGAGGGAGACTCAACCACGGAGAAGAGGCACGACGAACACAGCATGTCCGTGACAAGGACGACCAACATGAAAGAAAGTGAATCATCAGCCCACATTTATGACAAAGCAGAGCAACAAAACATTCCCCATCCCTGGCCTTGGTCAAATTACAACACTTATTTCCATACACAGTACACATGTCCTCCTGGAAAATTCTTTAAACACCTGTTTTTAGTATATATTTTGTTTTTGTTGTTTAGTTAAGTAGCCTTCAAACTACATGAATGTAACATGAGTCTCAGTTTGCTTTGCACAGATAGACGAAACTTTTCACTTGTATTACTTTGAATATATTTCAGAGCCTGTATTGTCATTTTTAACACAAGTATTAGTACTTCTACTTGAGTAAAGAAAGTATGTGGTTTTGTCATATCCAATTCTGAGACCTATACCCAACTAGAGTAACAGGAGCAAAGTCATTTCCCTGTAACAGTCACATTGACAGTCGCCCAGTTGACCATCAATGGGACAGAATTTGTTCACATTTCCATCTTGAACACTGAATTAAATTGTATCCAACTTCATAACCTCGCTTCTATTTCTTTAAATGTGTTGAAACTCCTTCACTGAAGCCCAAACCTCCCCCCCGACACAGTCGTCATGGTTTGAACGGTGCGGCACCGACTGTTAATAACACGATAATAAGATTATCCCGAAAGTTGCTGAGGAATGCAATATCATTGAGCAGCGCAGCCTGCAATCAAGGCTCCCAGTGCAAGAGTTCAGAAGAATGTGTTTAGCAGTACTTTGCTAAACAAACCTCCATGTCAATTTATGCCATGTGAAAAAAGTAGGACAGCGTAATCCTTTAGCACAAACCCAATCTGGGAGATCTGAAGAGTACGTGATTAATTCTTCGGTATTAATCATGTAATTCTTTCATATAAAACAAAGCTTAAGCCTTATTTGCTAAGATATTTGACCTTGGCGGAGAGTTAAGACATTACAGCTTGGATTTAAAATGCATCTAAAGATTAAAAATGATGGTTGACTATTACTGAGGATTATAAACCCAAGGAAAATTGCTTTTTCATTTTGAAACAAAACTGATTTTAGAAGGGAGCTGCAGGGCCAGGTGGTATACGAGGTGACAACTTGAACTAGGATACAGCATTTGTTTTTCTGACAGGGAGTTAAGATGGTTTGATCTCTGAGAAAATGGTTAAAGTTGTGTTTTTTATATTATTTGCGCCCTGCATTTTTTATTATTATTTTTTTGGGCTCAAGCACCAAAATTAAAGTAATACCCTTGTAAGAGAAACAAGATTTGCTCTAAATTTATGCTTCACTGCTTGAGGCTACGCGGCACCTCAGACACACAGAGTTTATTTGATCTCTGCCTGTTGAGGGGAAAAAATCCTTTATGACTATCAAATGTGTCTCACTCTTTCCCCGTGAATCTTGTTTACCGATGCTGCCGTGTGTTTATCTGTGAATGAAAATGACTCTGGAGACACCATGCACTCCTTTGCCCCGACAACAACACATATTTCTTTCATTTCATGGTCTTTACAGAGTGTGGTGGGGGGGGAGTAAAGTGAAAAGTACAAGGTCGTTCTCAAAGACATGGATTTTATAATTCATGCTGAAGTTAGGCGCAGGTCTTAAACTTGAACCGCGGGCCGCTTCTCCAAATGTTTTATTTAAATTCATTGGTCGGACAGTTCATGTTTTCCACTTTTGGCAGGATCCAGTTTCTATTCACTCAAGTACAATAATCAGACTTCTAATAAGCCCAAATACTTCCATCAGTAGAAACACACAATGCTTTAGTGCAGGATATGCAACAGTGAATTGTTTTATTGTTGTTTAAGACCCACACACCACACACAAAACACACAAGCATGTGATCTATTTCATGTCCATAATAATATCCTCACTGAAAATGTTATAAAATGTCTGACGGCCGCCCGCATTTATCAAAGATTCTTATTTATTCATTTCATAATATGAACACTTTAAAAAAGCTCAATAAACCAAAAGAAATTCAACTTTATGCGTTTGTTTTTCTAGGAGTCTTTCAAATAAATTCTGAATCGATGTCCTTACCCGTATAGTACATTCAGTTTTAGTGTTTGAGTTCTTTATTTTTTCAAATTTACCCAAGGCTACAAGTGCACAAAACAGCCACAATTTCTAGGTTAAAATCTGAAGCCTTTCTGATAATTAATCTAACAAAGTCTGATAAACTTCGAAGTGATGCGACTAAAATGCCAGCAGAAATACTCAAAATAACAATACATTGCTTTGGAAGGCTTATATTAATTTTGAGCATAGCCTATAGAATTAAAAACTGTGATTTTGGTGTGTTTTAAGGTATCATTCAAAACAATGATATAATATAATATATAATAAATCAGTCGCAGTCTCAAAAAAGTAGATCGTGGACGTCTTTGTGATCAATCACGATTTAATATGCCAAAGCGTAAGCATATGAAATAACTGGGATTAAGGCAAGAGGGGATGATTATTTTCACTTATTATTTGGATTGAAGATTAAATATCTGCATCTTAACATGTTATATTTGGCTCAGCATTTAGCTGATGAGTTTGGTCATGCAGATAAACATCGCCAGCACCAAAGGACAATGCCCATGCATGTCTTGGGGAGGACAGCGCTGCAATCAACAGGATTAAAGATTATCTCATTATCTTCAGGATTTCCCTCTGAAACACCCAGGACCAACCGTTCAATTTCAAACTTTCCATGTGTACAATAGCGCGTTATTTTGCGCTGAGTCTGCCGGTTTCTGCTGATTGTTCCTTGAGCTCTCCTGGTCTTGTTTCCCTCAGACGTTGGTGGCTGACTTTGAAGGATGGGGCGTTTGCGGTGTAAAAAGAAGTGGGGCTTGGCCTCTGAAGCAGCTGAGCCCAGGGGACGGCTCGACACGACACGCACAAACAACTTGTGTTGACCTTGGGGCTCCGGGCAAAAAGGCCTTCAAGGTGTATGCAAACGTCGCACAGGCAGCTCAAAAAGAAGGGCCTGCTTTTGAAGTGAGGTGTGCATGTGTGTGTGTGTAAAAGAAACCAAGGATACCCATAGGCCTGAATTCTATGAAGTTCTTTGATATGGGCGTCTCAGAGTGTTTATAATTACAACAAAAAAAAACAGATCATGATTAAAACATTGCTACTGAGCACAGAGGTGGCCAGGGAGTACAGATCTGAACCAGTGTGTGTGTGTGTGTGTGTGTGTGTGTGTTTGCACATGCACCTACAGTATAGGAGGGTTAACAACAGGGGCGGCCTTCACATTTAGCAACAGGGGCGGCCTTCAATCTCACGGTGACATCACCAACATGAGGGTGAGCCCTAATGAAGGGCGATCTGCCTGTGTCCCACCTGGAGGGCGAACCCCCCCCCCCCCAGCAGTGCCCGTGTCTCCCAGCGTCTACTGTACATCATGTCGGCCCGAGCACACGAGTGTGTCTGTGTGTGTTTTCATCACGGGCCGTATATCAAACAGAGCATGTTTCAAAGGGGAGACTAATCCTCAGAAATGAGGCATGAGATCAATATTCCCATGTTTAATTGGATGCCGACTGATTTGGTTCAGGAACAGCCGGCACGACATCCCTTCGTCACGGCGACCCGGGCCCGTGTGCGGTTGGCCAATTTGACTCTGGAGGAGAGCGTGGAAGAAGAAGAGAGGCAGGCAGACAGACGGGCAGGCGGACGGACAGACGGATAAAGTAAAAAAGAGTGGAATTGGGACTTGACTTCAAAGTGTTAGGACGTTGTGATTGCTCCAGCCATTTAAGGAGTGGTTGGGGAGAGAGCAAAAACCTCAGGGGGTCATCCCATCATCATATGCCCCACTTGCTGCTGTGATTTGGTGATTTTTTTCCTTTTTGTCCGGAAGCCATGTTTGGAGAGCATGTAGGAGGGAGTTTGGGAGGGGAGAGGGGGAGGAGAAGGGGGGGTGAAGGGGTTTAAGAAAAATAAAAAAAAAAAGAGGGGAGGAAGACAAGGACATAAGGAAAGAAGGAGTCGGGAAAAAAGAAGACGGGTGGGTGGAGAGGAGAGGAGTGTCCGGGACCACTGTCAAATGGTTGAGGTGTTACCATGGTGACAGTAATGAAGGGTCTCAGGACACCCCGGGGGGACGGCAGAGGGGGAGGAGGGGAGTCTGGGTGGCGGGTGGAGGAGGGAGAAGGGTAAGTGATGGTGGAGAGGATGGGAGGGTCGGGAATGGTAAAGCTGGAGAGGGAGAAAATACACGAGGCCTGCAGGCTTCTTTCTTGTTGTTTTTTTTAGGCTCAGACAAACCGACTCTGTTGACACACATTATGCTACAATGCAGCCGTGGAAATGCACTCCATGATGTGCTGTTAACACTCGCACATCACATAATTCTGTGTAAACTCTTGAGGAAAACGCACAAACTCTGGCGCGCTGGCAGCGGTGTCTCGTCAATCTGCCACGGCCAAGTGCATCAAATCAGCCGAGTGTCAGAGTTAGTTGGAGCAAAAAGGCTTCATGAAATGTATGTTTGTTCAGATTGAAGACCATTTTGGTTTGAAAATATGTTCCTTATGTCCCGCAGTTTCAAAATCACACATGAATCATTCATCATTTCGATGATGCTGATATTAAATAACCAGTTTTTGTTATTGCAAAAGTTAATTGTGCCTCCAGTTAATGGTTTCACATCTTTTTTATAGAGAACCACCAGTAGTGCTAATTTACTCTAAATTAGGAATTAGGATAAAAATTTGTTGCAAAGAACAACTTTCATCATATGACTCTCATGTGTTTATATTTTTATAAATTTTCCAAAAAAGGGAGGTTAAACACAAAAGACAAAATTCATTCTTATTTAAAAAAAAATAAATGTATGCTGTGTTTAATTCCATACCTCGAATGTAGAAGTGCAAAGAAGAATACAGTAACAAATTCTGAAACCTTGTTTTGACATGTCTGTGGTTTTATAAACATTTTACTTATAAATATGAATTCATGAAATAAATGAAAAAAGAGAGTCAGAATCTCGGTGAACTAAATCAATGTGTGGGATTTACATCATTTACACTTTCAACTGCAATATACCACTCATCATGGCTGTATAAGGACAACACATTCCATCTATTGATTAGCAACGTGCTCAAATATCTCGGGCCCTTTAAAAAAACATTTTCTTTTGAAGAAAATAAATAAAAACATGCACAAGCATCAGTGTGCATTTTTTATTTGATATACTGTAATCAGATGTGCATTCGATGGCGCCTGTGAAGCCGTCTAAGAGGCAATAATCTTGCCCTGGAGTGATCTTTAGCTGAACTTGAGCTGATCTCGCTGTGTGGTCTCAGTTAAAGTCTAAACAGATCCACAAAGCTCTGCCTCAGCCTGAGATCTCTCAACGCTCATCGATACGCTGATCAATACGTGGACATGTGGGTATTGACTAGGGTAATGATGATAGCTGCACAACACCAAGCAGCCACACGCACACATGCATGGATAGCTACACACACATATGGAAATACAGTACGTACACACACACACGCATGTCAGACGGACTCGCACAAACACACAAATATGCAGTTTTACTGATCACAAACGGCAACTTGGGAGCAGAGATTGATTTAAGCTGAATGAAGGTACTTAGTGTGTGTGTGTGTGTGTGTGTGTGTGTGTGTGTGTGTGTGTGTGTGTGTGTGTGTGTGTGTGTGTGTGTGTGTGGGGGTGGGTGTGTGTGTGTGTGTGCGTTTGGCTGTTTAGGTAAGTGTGTACGCTCTGTGAATGTACAGGTACACTACGTATGTGTGCTCATCCGTTTCTGTGTCATAACAAATAAACAGCACTCCTCTTGTCAATGGCTATTATAGACTTTTCAAGGCAGCCCTTTATTTGCTCCACAGTGACCCTGACATGGCAGTGAGTGACATTCATTGACCAGCTGACCCGGACTGACTCAGACCATAAGACACACAATTTGACTCCATCAGTCTCTTCTTTTCTTTTCTTTTTTTTGCTGCTTTGATTTTTCGTCCTTTGCAATTGTGATTATAGAGGCTCGCAAACGAAATGAAGTCCTGCTTTTTATGAGCGCATTTAAAACAGCTGGCCTCAACTATGAGTTTGGAGCAAAAACAATTTGGCCATGGGTCTGTTTTTCTGGCAGGTCCCCTTTGGACAAATGAAGCAATATATTTTAATGGGCCCCTGCATCATGACAAAAATATTGAAATGCTCACAAGTGTTTTTTTGAAACATAAAGTCTAGAGAGTACACGAGCTGAAAACAAGTGGAGATAAATTTAACACGGGTTCATAATGACATCTTTAAACTAGAGAGAGATGCAAGGCCGGCATTTTACCCGAGAATATTAATGAAAATAAAAATAATGAATGCCCTTCATTCATCCATGTTGACAGACTAACAAAATGTCAAGCCTCCATCCCTCCTGAGCATTATCAACAGAGTCATGTGAGCCATTGGATGACAGTTCTTTTTTCATGGATAAAGTTCTAAGGATATGAGATGCAATCTCTCATCTTGGCCTTAATGGCTACATCACCAATTTTCTTCACATTTTCACTCTTTTGGCAGGCTTGACAGAAATTACTTAGCAATAACGTGTAAAAAGTTTCAGTTTTGGTTACTCTGTGCTGCATTCAGTGTCGTTGACCATAAAATACTGCTTGACACTGAACAAATATGACCTTCTGGTAATGTGGTATAAAAAACTTCAAAACATAACTTTAAGATAGAGACTACACTGTGTCAATTGGTAATTATGAATTTGAGCAGCAACAAAAAAAGAAAAGTAAAAGGCTTTACTCAAGGTTCCACTCTTGAGCTTCTTTTATTCAACATATACATCTTCCCCGGTGCTCGGATTGTTGAATTTCAAGAGATCTCTTCCCTTAATTATGTCCATGACACAAAACTCTAACGATCATAATAAACTACAGTCCCTTACACTCGCTGAATAAATACTTTGAAGAAATCAATAAAGGACTTAAACTCAGTAAATCAATGACACGAAGGTCTGACTTTAAATGAGAAATCCTGATGTACTTACAACTTAAATTTTAACACATGCAAAAATACACTGACAAATTCAGTCTTCTACCATTTAAAAAAAACGTTATATCATTTATATAAACATTATCAAAATACTATTGTTTGCTTCAACTATTTATTGTTTAGTTTTTCTTCGTTTTTTGTCTTTTAAAAGCCATTTTAATGCCTTTTTAGAAAAGTTTAAAATTATTCTATGCCTCTGTAAAGGAGTATTAATGACCATGAGTTTACTGTGTTTCTTAAAATTCTATTTCTTCTTTATATCTTCTTTTTAAAGTCTTTCCACAACTCTGGATTACATTTGAATTGCCTTGTGACTTGTGTTGTATAAACAGCCATGCCTTGCCTCTACTCAGACTTGGATCAAAGACGTTTTAGGTTTTAAATTGTTGTTCTATATCTGACTTGCAGAACTTGACTAAAAAGACCAAAGCTTCTAGCACGGATCCAGTGAGAGAGAATCCCAATCACTACCTGCCATTCAAAATATTTAAGAACAGTATTTCACTCAGTGGTGAAATCCAATTCAGAAAGAAAATAGAGATTAACAGAAGATCCGGCAAAATCAACGTAATTTGTAAGGTGTAAAAACACGTGCAGGGTTCACCAATCAGGAAATACCCTCACAGCAAAGAGAGGAGACCTAAATTCATTAAAATAATCTCAGCGTGTCTTGATGTTGGTTTGAGCCGTGACACACATCAAGGCAGAAGTCAGGGAGGCCCAATAAAAGCAACACTGACTTAACAGGCAATTGTGTCTGTCTTGCTGCGAGCGCACTCTTAGTCATGGACAGTGAGTTTATTGGGCGGATCAGTGTCAGGAACACTCGCACACACACAAGCACACACAAGCGCACACACATACACACACACACAGGCTTTAATAAGCCAACACTTTAATTTAGGCCCCGTCACTGCAATGAGGCTTCCAACATCAGACAGCAAATTGTTCTTGTTCAATGAAAAAAAAAAAACATCCTGTCTTCTTGTCTGGACGCAAAGACTGCTGGACAAAACAAAAGGAGGAGGGAGGGAAGGGGTGGGGGCACAGTGAGTGTGCAGCCATGTGTGTACGTGCATGTAGGGCAGAGATTTGTATACGTGTGTATATCTTTGTATCGACAGGGGGTTGTGTGCGACTCCACCACTCGCACACCTGGTGCTTGTACATGCACATGTGTGTTTTCCGTGTGAATGTTTCAAACTCAAAAGGCGGATGTGAAGGAGTACTCCAACAGGAGTGTGTGTGTGTGTCTGGTGTGTGTGTGGTGGGGAACGTGGGGGGGTTCAATGTTTCTACAGCCTCTTGAATATGTTCAGTTAAATAAGCCAATTGTTCTTTAAAAGCTTAATCAAACCCTAATTAGCATAGCTGTAATTGCACTTGCCTCGTGGCAGTGGCCCATTGACATGGATTCCCATGTTAATTACGGTAATTGCTGCGCTAATGCTATAAATACTTCAAAGTTATGCAAATTTTGATGATGAATAATCCACCAAGTGTTTGAAATGGCTGTCATTAGACACACACACACACACACATACACACACACACACACAGTTGCTTGTGAAGTGCTGGATATGTTTCTCTCTGATGGGTACACTCAAGATCATGACCGATAGATCGTTGGTTCGATATCGGCGTATGGCAGATGTGTCTGTTGTCGAAAATGTGCCGATAGGAAACAACACAATGTAGAACAATGATGTTTTGAGATAACATTGAATAGTTTAATCTCAAACAAAGACAAAAGACGTTGTTTTTTTTTAATTTTGCCAATTAATTATAATTCTAACATCTAGAAATGGAACCTTTGCTAATTTCAATTTCTAGTCCCCTACTGCAAATAATAAAACACATAAAATGGATAAACAACCAACAACCTACAGTAAATATATGTGTGTATACATTTAAAATATTGGCCGATATATTGATGTTGACATTTTTGCACCCTAAAATTTGCATCTGCCCCAGAAACCCATGTATCTGTCGCGTTCTAGAACATTCACATCAGCCCAAAGGTGAAGTTCTGCTGATATTTAACCTAACTCATCCAAAGTTAATGAGTACAAGTACAGTAACAGACACACACAAGTTAATACAAATGAGACACACACACGCTAACATTAACCAACATCCCTCCGCCCACACACAATCAAACTCTCAGATCAAAGTGTTAAATCACAGAGATGAGAAGCTCTCAAAGAGTCTAACACTTCAAGCAGGGTGGTGGTTGTATTAGTACAAAGAATTAATGAGGGCGCACAAATACACTCGCCCTCTCACTCACATTGTCACACACACACACACACGCACACAAACACACGCTACAACACACTCTCCATGGCAGAGACGCAGCATGTCGGACCATTCTATGGACTAATTACCCTTGGTTCATCTCTCTCATCTCTCTTACTCACTCGCTCGCACACACACATGCACACACATCAATGAAGGCGCTGTAATCCCATGCTAATACTCCGGGGAGTCAAATCAATGTGACCCCACGGTCTTTGTGCATAAAGCGGCGTTATAATGAGGTTGGTGTTGGAATGCGTGCATGCACACACACACACACACGCTCGCACGCATACACACACAAACACTTGTTTTTGCTGTAAAGTTTGATCTCGCTCTCAAAGTGAAGATTAATGACTCAGTAAATGAAGCATCTTTGTGAAAGTGTGTTCACTCGACTCATAAAACAATTGTCCACAGTGTGAAGCCACATTTATGGGGGATTCTGGCCATTACAGACAAACATCAGATGATATTTTAGTATTATATTTTATATGTTATACAGAGACACGGGCTGGAGGGGGAGAGAGGGGCTACGTGTTACACTTTGAGCTTTTATTTCCACATTCAGAGGTGAGATTTGTTTGTCAGTTTCTGCAAAGACAACTCGCACAATCCGAACAGATCCCCCCGGCAGATCTCAATACGGACGATTTGAAGAGCGTACGTGTACACATGTTAAATGGAGATGAAACGGCAGCGGCGTCAAGGGTTGAGTGGCGAGCGGGAAACTCGGCAAACACACATAATAGACAGTGTCGGCTATTTGTGCTTCAAATGAATTCCCATTTGAGCTGAAATACATGTACACCATACAATTATAAAAGCTCCGTGAAGCTTCTACGCACTCGTGTTCATAAATGTGCATTTTCTTTCACGTGCATGTGAGCTTTTAATAAGCATACATTCAGCTGGGCCAAGTATAGCCAAGTGTATTTGCATAATGTGTACTGTACACTGCTGTTGCTATTTGGCCACTTAACCAGACATGGTTGCGGCGAATGGTTGAATTAGAGATCAAAAGGCAAAGTGGGATTCTTGCCATTGTAAATGAAACTCTGGTAAGAGCAGAGTTTGTGCCCGTAATAGCTTCACTGCAGATCTTACCCAGTCGCTCTGATCAACAGGAAGACATGGTGGGTGTATGTGATGTTTGTAAAGTGGATGTGAAAATGTATATTTCTGTTTCAGGAGGTGCTGTCAAAAGATTCATTGAATTTCGTTATATTTAAAAAAAAGGGATTTAAAGATTTTATTGCTAACTTCTCAGGCATGTACTGGACTTCTCTTGACACCACATGTCGTAACATGAGGTCCTCAGCGACTTCAGGCCTCTGCTCGCCGCTCCACAGTCCCACTGAGGACCAGAGGTGACCAGGCCTTTTCTGCCAGGGCTCGCACTCTGTGGGATCGTCTCCCTGAGGTGAGCCGACTGACAAACTCCTGTCTTAAATCTCTCTTAAAGACACAAGCTCACCATCCATCAGAATAATTTTTTATTTTATCATATACAGGTTTCTCTGTAGCATGTTTTATTTCTGTGTCTGTGCTCTATTGCTGTGTGATCCTCAAACTGCTTTGCCTTCATTTTTAACTGAACTCACTAAAAGCACTTTGTAACAGTGTGTTGAAAGGTGCTTTATAAGTAAGGTTTATTATCCAGGAACTTGTAAAACTTAGATGAATTACAGATATAAAAAAGAAATATAAACATGTTTACTTTGTTTAAATTGTAATTATCTATTTGTTTCAAAAATAAACATGTTTACTTTGTTTAAATTGTAATTATCTATTTGTATTTTTAAGTATATTTAACATACAGATATTAACTTTGGAAGTCAGACATGTTTCACACTGATAAATATGAAATGAGCATGCGTTTGTATTCTTGTTGCCTTTTAACAAATATTTTTTATATATAAACTGCTGATGATATCGCAAAACTATGTGTTCATGCAAAGCCCGACTGTCACTACTGCAGGTTGAGCTTTATAACAGCAGCTGCAAAAAATGCATAAATGTGTTGTAACGGTCATTATCACTGTGGTTTCACAGGGACAGCGAAGAAAGAGGGCACACACACACACATACTGTATCTCAACTACACACACAATCATATACATACACAGACAGGGCCCTCACCCACCCACACACTCACACGGTGACACAGTCCACACGGACAGCTCCCAGGAGAGTGCCACTACAACTTCCACCACTTTATTATTGGTCAATTTGGAGGCTTCTTTCACAGGGGTGACATGGCTTAGGAGATGTCACAGCCCAACCAATCAATACCACTCTGAAAGCTCAGGACCCGCAGCTAGTGTGTGCATGTGCGTGTGCGTGTGTGTGTGTGTGTGTGTGTGTGTGTGTGTGTGTGTGTGTGTGTGTGTGTGTGTGTGTGTGTGTGTGTGTGTGTGTGTGCGTGCGTGTGTGTCTACGTGCACATGTGTGAATATGTGTGTGACTTGCTGAAAGCTGCAGCAGCTGTGGCTGGACTCTACCCTTCTGACCTGTTTACTGGACAGTAATTACATGGGAAGAGACGTCCGTCCAGCTCCTGCTGACCAGCCCGACTAATGAACTACAGGGCAGACGGAGAGGCAGAGCTGAGAGGCAGACAGGAGGACAGGACAGACACATACATAAACACACACATAATTAGACCCCGGGCCGATAGAGACGTGGATTGATGGTTCCTCCGTCCTCGTGTCACTGCCCCGGTGCATTTTGATGTGTTGGTTTGCATAAGTGCATGCAGGGGCCTGTGTGTCCCCCCCACCCCCCCCACCCCATCCCGCCCCGCCCCTTGTCCGTGCGCGAGCGTTCACGTGCGTCCCCGGCATGCCCGTGTGTGCATTGTTTTGCCGTTGCCTGTGGCGGAATAGGCCCCGACGAGCGGATGAACAAGCCTCACAGCGTGTAAGCAATCCCAGGCGTGAGTTTCCCTGACAAACCTATTGATTCTATGGATTTCCACCCAAAGTTGTGATAATGATACATCATGGGCAGATTTGGAAAGACACACTGCTGGGGGAAGAGATGGCAAAGCAATTTACAGCTGGAAAGACGAAGGGGGGGGGCTGGTCTCTGATTGCTAATACCCACCGCCCCCCAGGAAAAAAAAATGAGAAGGAGAAATATATCCATCTCCATCTCTCTGTTCATCCCTCTATCCCTCTCTCCTTAGGTGTCTTGTTTCCTGGTGTGTCGATATGGATGTATGAATTTGTTACAGGCGGATCTGGCACAATGGATTGGCTTTGCTGCTTAGTTAAGGATAAGGGGCGAGCAGGCATCATAGACTTTGCTGTGTTTAGCGTGTGAGCGGCGAGAACGGGGCTCACAGATAAACCCGGCGTGCGTATGGGCGCCGTTTTTCTTTTTTTCCTCCCTCTCCCCAGACCCAGAGCATCTTATCTCCGCGCTTGTATCCCGAGGTGTTTTGTAATATTAAAGCCATCTTTCACTTTCTGGCTGAAAGGTATTTTAAATAAATGTATGTGTTCTTCGCCTCCGCGCTACACAACGCCATACAGTAGCGTACATCGGCTATAAGGTTTAACAGCAAGTACTTTTTTGGGAGTTTTGTTGAGGGTGATGCAACATGTTCAACGCTCCTTTAGGATACCAAGGAGACGGTTTCCAGGTATTACACAATGCGAGCTGGAAGTTTAAAGGTCCATGTCATGTATTTTATATCTGTATTTCAGTTGGCTGGCGTGTACGAAAGCAGAGGCTGTTGTGATGCGCCGCGCCAGGGCAGGTTATTTCGAGTTTATAACGTCATTCTGGGAAAAGAATGTACAGTATGGAAGGATAATTCCCATGAGTGAAAGTATACTCGAACGATTTTTAATTCGGAGTTCCTGAACAAAAATAACTATCTTTTAAGCCTCTTAAAAATGCTGAAAAATTAGATTTGTGATGCGCCGGTGCATAAACACAAGTCTGCATGAAAGGCAATAATTTATGGCCCATATTTCACTCTGATTAAAAACCTAAGCGGCGATTATAGTGACTACTCAGCAATCTTCTCTGACATCAAGGCATGTTTTCCCCTCATTCTAATCCACTACATTATAATTATTCAGTCATTTCAACTTTCATAGGGGGAAAAATAATCATCCTTTGGTTATGCAAATGATTGGGCCGCTGAAAAGGCCCTCCTTGGCAGATGGCTGCTGTTTTAAAGGGGGTATGTGGTCATTTGGGTATTTCTGTCATGAGATGGATCTTAGGCTTAGATTCAGACCAAAGAATAAACAATGGAATTACTCTTTAGCCAGCATCTTTAATTATACTTAGTGTATTGTCTTTCTCCGTTTGTTTATTGGGAATTTCTCGGTATCTGGTTGTAGTTATTGTGACAGCATTTGTTGATGCTAAATAACTTTATGTTGTGTAATCTTTAGTATAAAAAAACATTATTTAAGTTTCTTAAAGCAGCAGCTAAAGAAAAAACTTGTACAAAATTATGAATGAATGTTAAACTATGTTGTTTTAGATTTCTGCAGTGTCTTTGCATCCGTCTGAAATCCACTGACACTCTCCTGACGAGCCGCTTCTCCACTCTTATTTATTCCTCCTAAAAAGAACACACACTCTCCAGTTCCTTTGTCTTTAAAGGAGAGTGTCTAACTGCCAGTTGGGTATCCAATCCCCAGCCGTTATGGCCAAATCAGGATAATAACACCTCCCTTTAAACCAAATGACCGCAGCATGGGACTGCCAGCTAAAATTAATTCCACCTCTGACCAGAGGCGAGAATACCCCACTGCTTAACCCCCCCGCCCCCGCCCCTCCTCAACACACTCACACACCCACAAAACTCACACTTAAGCTCTTACACACACACACACAGACACACACACTTCGACACAGACGCACACACGCGCAGGCTCATACATGCATGCACAGAAGCACACACACACACTGAATATGGAGTAGTCCTTATTTGCTCTCGCCCGCTCACTGTTCAGTCTTGATCACAAGGCTGTCAGTGTGCGCCGCGCTGCAGCGTTTGGCCCAACTAAGCTGTGCGTTTAAGCAAAGCGTTTTTTTCCTTTTTCCTCTTATCAGGCTCTCTAATCTCAGCTGTGAACTTTGAAATTGTGTAACAAAGAAGTTGCTAATTGCACACAAGCGAGGAGACAGGGGAGATTTTAAGACGAGAATTAAGTGATAGAGACAAAACCGGGGGAATAAAATAAAAGGGAGTGTGACATCACCTCTTTCGTTTATCTGTATTTCAAACTGGCCTGAACATGGACATTTGAACGCAACATATTCCACGGACGACATAAACTATATAAAAAGCCCCGAAACACACTGTTCAGTGAGGAGGTTAAGCTGCTGCTCAGCACGTAGCCTGTTAAAATGTGCAAGTTTTGAATGGAACACTTGACACCGCAGCATTAGCTCCCCTCTCCAGCAGTATTGATTTACAACATCAATATAGGCTGGCTCCCTCTTAATACATTTAAAGTCTAAAAACAGCAATATGTCACAGCTACTTGACTGCGATTCTTCAAAATAAACACCACGCTGGGAACCAAAAAAAAAACGCCGCGTGACGCGCGCCGCTCAGGACCCTCGGGTTCTGTTTTATTCTGGTTTCGGTGTTAAGTGACCTTTTGGCAACTTATATTTAAGTGACATTCGTTCTCCTGTCACGGGGCCGCACTTTGTCTTTGTTTGGGGTTGCGGGCTATTCAAATCGCTGCTCTTCATGCTTCAAGCAATCATCGAGCCAACGCCGGCTCCCTCCGCGCCGGCTGCGGCCTTTTTAAGGTGCTTATGTGCAGACAGAGGTAGCAAATGATCAAGATTCATTGCCGCTCATTTGTCTTCACAAAACCAGAGGGAGAGGAGTTCAGCTCGCTGCCAGATTTGTGTCCGGGTTCAGTGGTTTTCTGATGAAGATGTAGAGGACGCGAGGGGTGTAACGTGTTGTTGGTTTCGGAACAATTTGACAAACTTCATATACATACAGTACAGTCTTTACCCGCAGGAAGCCGCAGGCAGAATTAATATAGTTCACATGGTGGAAGTGCATGAAACAAGTGTGAGTACGTGTGTGACTGCGTGAGAATATGGACGTGTGTGTGTGTGTGTGTGTGTGTGTGTGTGTGTTCGCGCGTGTGTGTGTTCGCGTGTGTGTGTGTTTGTGTTGTTTCTGGGGCAGGTCAAAACTCTGTCATGTTGATTAGCAGGAGGTGTTAACGATATACTGCCTGGACTCGTTCTCTCCCCGACTGATAACTGTCACTTTACGTCCCACGTGATGTCTCTCTCTTCTCTACCCTTGATTCTCCGGTAAACA
The DNA here is from genome assembly GCF_963576545.1 of Limanda limanda. Lineage (NCBI taxonomy): Eukaryota > Metazoa > Chordata > Actinopteri > Pleuronectiformes > Pleuronectidae > Limanda > Limanda limanda. Next base: position 13,192,099 of record NC_083655.1, read on the forward strand.
TTTCATACTTTCATTTTTATGAGTTCAAAAAATGCGCTGGAAGTGAATCTAATGACACATGAGCATCTTAAGTGTGCATGTGGAAGAGAGGGGCTGCGGTCGGAGAGTCAAAAAAATCTTCTTTCCGAACCACTTTTCCTTGACCCTGATGGAAAACCCCTTGTGGTCAAGGGAAGATGTGAAGGAGAGGCCTCAAGGAGTTATGAAAGGAGAATCGCGAGGAGAAAACCCGGCTCCACTTACATAAAAAAAACGACTTTATTTAAAACAGATTACAGCACAGACTGTACGGTACAGTGTGCTGCACACTGTGTGCTGACGGTTCTAGTAGAGTTGTCCAAAACAGAATGACACGTCCTAAGAAAGGATGTTTCAGTCGTGCAGAGGGATTTTACTATTTACCCAGTGACAACAGTTCAGATTTGATTGAATATAAAAATAAAACATAATTGAAATGTTCACATAAAATGATAGCATAAGGAATATAGCTGGGGAAAAAACAATCGCGGGATTGAGATGACTTTTACATTTGTATCTAGTTCTGATGATGATGGCGTGAACTATAATATCAAAATACTTGGAGACAGATGTGCCACAAGAAATCAGGAGATCAGACCAATGTGAGGATTTACCTCAGTTGTGGATCATGTCACGAGAATAAAACAGTTTTCATATTTACGCAGGTTTGTCCAGGTGCAACTATGAGGTTGAGCGCTTTAACTTTTGAAACGTATGTTGCAAGGAATTGCGGGACGGCCTTTCCTCCTTTCCTTTCTTACAGAACGGACCTGTGTTCCTATGCGTAAGGTGTTAGGAAGCATTAAAGCTCCTTTCCTTATCATTTGCGGAACTGCTCTTATTATAACAGCCGCTGAAATACGTCCGGGTAATTTCAGCAAAACTGGACCATTCAAACGCAGCCCTAATTCCGGGCACCGGTTGGGCGATTGAGATTTCAGCTTGTTGCTAATTGTTCCTTTCCAGCTGCCGGTGGGTTGGAACCGCGCTGCAGCCGTCAAAGAGACTCGCGGCTCTCAGCTGCCACCGCCTCTGCCATCAACTGCCTCCGCGCCTCTGCCACTTGACATCTCCATTCGCCGTGTGTGATGATGTAAATAATTACACTCAATTAGCACTTAATTAACGATGCTGAAACAAAAGGACAAGTCCCTGGGCGCCGCTCTTCTCCTCTCTCTCTCTGGTTCTCTGTACATGGCCCCCTATCTCTCTCTCTCTCTCTCCCTCCCTCTCCGCACAGGCACATCAGGGAAAACAAAACATGTCAGCTTTTGACAATGTGCCATCTGTCCTCGAGCCAACAGATAGGCTTAGACACACGCACACGCAGATACAGCCCCTCAGAGCCCATAAGACATTCAGAAACACTAATCGGGTCCTTAGGCGAACATAATTACAGCTTGCCATGTTAATTACCTAACAATTAGCAGCCGTCTGTTTCCGAGGGGCAATCAATGAATTAGCTTGTGATTCCCATAATGACTTGCTATCGTCGAGCCCTCCCATTCACGCTGCCTTCACTTCTCACATTTATTCTCTGACACTTTTCTCCCCCCCAACACACACACACACACACACATAGGGCCAACACATAGGGCATTACATAACTTAGATGTCACAGAAAATGGGAATTACTTCACAATTCGCCCAATTAGCGCATTTTTATGTCCCAAGGTGGATTGTAAAACCGTTTTGCACCTCCAGTAAGCAAAGTGGTCAAGAATTTAATTTCTCCCACTTGATAGACGCCCCCCAACGCCTTAGGGCAGCGCTTTAAAATCCAATGCAAAACAGGCCGAAGGAGGGAAACGTTAAAAAATAATCACAATAGAGGAAATTGAACAAATTGGGCGCCTTGTATTGCTCTTCGTCTTCGTAATTCCCCGTCGTTATCGAATGAATAATGAGAAAATTTCGCCGCTGTGATACCAAATATGAATCTTAATGCCAATTTTGATTGGAAACAAATTGGTGAAGCAGGTGCAGTCCTGAGACTAATGATCAATAAAATAAAAACTCATATTTCATCATTTTTAGCAGACCCCAAAAAGCCATCAGTATGAAAAATGTTCACCCTTTGGCAGAGAAATCATCCATCACCTCTCCTATTGAATTCCCCATATTAAAACTCCAATATGGAAGCCATACAGGCTGATAACGCAATCAGATTGAAAATTGAGAAAAATTCACCTCCTGCCAATGAATGTATATCAAGGATTAGTCCGATTGGATGGTTACTTCCTTAGAATAAAAAAGAAAACCTGGAGAATGTTGACCTATTGGTGCTTACTCTTGTTGCTCGACATGGAAAACCCTCAACGCACAAACGTCCAATATATAAACACAGTCCACGCAAACCAACAGCTTTATTTTCTATACAACCTCGCATTATTTGATGTATGTAATTGAATTTTGCCCGTTTTTTTCTCGCCCTTATAGAAATTTTTATTCCTCTCATTACTCTTCATATTGCCGTGGATATTGCTGTGGATATTACAGCGGTACAGATTGGCCTTTAGCTTCTTTTTATTACTGAAATCCTGAGGTTGGCCACATGCGTAGGTAATTCATTCACCCTGATTGCCTCTTGTTATATTTATCCGTCAGCAATGTAAGCCTCGGCTAACCTGCTGTTGCAGCTGCTGGTGAAATATTGGACGCCATGAAATTAAGAGATTTCATGGCTCTACACGTATTTATACACATCCTGCTAAGTAGGGTTAAAAACATAATTATACAAAAGTCCCAAAATAGATGAACATCCTCTCCTTGCCTCTCTCTCTCTCAGTATCCATACCATCACAGACCACAGTGGCCATGCTAGTCCGAGCCACAGACAGCTCTCTAATAGGCCCGGCTGTCTCCTTCTTAATTTGCTGAAATTGCAAAATCAATAGGTGTAGTCGTAGCCGCCCGCTCCCTGTTTTAGTGGGAAAAGATAAAGTCTATGGGAAGGCAATCTTCACTTTCAATTTGCTCCCTGTTCAGCATCGAGGCCGAAGTGCTTATCACTCTACTTAAAGAGGCCGTTCGCCTGTATCGTGGTGGGCTGTGCAGGTGGACCAGCGAGGGTCTCACTCAGTGGACTAGAAAGCTGGGATATCATCATTTATATTAGCATTATTAATGATGATCTGTGATCCAAACATGTTTCCTTTTTAAACTGAAATAAAAACGAGTCCGTCCCCCTGCTCACTGCCCAGCTTGTCTTGTCAGGAGATTTTGGATTTGCGGATTAAATGTCTCTCCTATCAATATCAGTGCCCCACCTACAACTATTGCTTTCTGGATTTGGAAAACTTTAATGCTTAGTATCTCAAGACTCCTCTGAACTCGGAGGGGGCGGTCCTCTAATTCTGAGCTCACAAGGATTACGTGACAACATCTTGGCTAAATCCTGTTCTGTAGGATCTGTATTTTGCTTCATGTCGACGGAATTGTACTTTTCCTTAAGAACACGATCCTGAAAATTCAGAGACGCAACCGCACATCTGGGCTGGTGTTAAAAAAAGGGGTTTTGTGCATATCTATACATAAAACGCATGGTCGCACTCTCACAGTGTGTGTGTGTGCGTGTGTGGGCTTATTTTTTTATGTATGCTATATAAGCAGCTCTCGTCATCTGGGATCTTTTGTCTCAGCGAGCCCTGTTTGTCCTCTCCTAATCTCCCCTTGATGCTGCCTTTACCCATAATCCTTTCTTTCATTAACTGCCCTCCTCGTACAGCGCCACCTTTATTGCAGTCTTTCACTTTCTAATTGCACAGAGACAAGAGCAGGGGGAGGTGAATGTGCGTGTGTGTGCGTGTGGAGAGAGAGAGAGGCTAGGTGGGTGGTGGGTGCATTCAGAGCATCTGCATAAGAAGTTATGTTTGTGCCGGCCAGGCCACAGTCGAGGGAGGAACAGAGGGTGTGGGTGGGGTTTGGCTTTGTGGTTGATTGCAGAAATAATTTCACATGTTGTCGAAAAAGAGCTTAAAGAAGAAATTTTAATCTGGATATTAAGAACGTTATATGTCCGAGTTAAGGGGGTCAGCGCTGTGGCTGCTCCTGGCAGGAAATCCATAGAAATTAGAAACAGGATTTTGATGATGAAGATGAAACAGCAGAGAGAGAGAGAGATGGAGGGAGGAAGGGAGGGTGAGGGGAGGAAGAGAGCAGTTAATGTGTGTTCTTGTAGTAGCAACATTATAAGTAGAATCGTAGCAATTCCTGGTATTTTCTAATTACTTTGTGACTTCAAAAGATATTTTTCAGAAATCGTCCCACATAATAATACAATAAGTAGATTTACCCGGGAGAGAGAGAGAGAGAGGAGGAGAGACAGAGAGCGAGGGGGGGAGAAAAAAAAGGGAGGAGAGGGGAGGGAATAGGAAATGTTTCCAAAACATCCACTGGTGGGTTGCATTTTAAAAATGTTGTTTTTGTGTTGTTAGCACTAAAGCGAAAAGAGACGGAGGGGAGAGGGAGACAAGGGAGGGACGGGGGGGGGGGGTTCAAATTTGAAAACACTCGTACTGATGCATATTTATGACGTGCGCGTCGCAAATGCACTTTATGATAAAGCAAATGATTCACGCGGCGCATCACAGACGTCGCTTTAACATATTCTATAAGCAGAGTTAAAGACCGCCTTGTTTGCCGTTTCCCATTTCACAATAACCCCTCCAACAATGGCCCTCCTCCCTCCGTCCTCCCCACCTGCTCCCCCCTCTCTCACCCCCAGCCTGTCTCCCTCTCTCTCTCTCTCTCTCTCCCTGTGTCTCTCTCTTCCACCAATGAATGCCGGCCTGACTGAGGCCCTATACTTGGTTACACACTGGCCCCTATTGGCAGTCTTACCACTTGGACAAATATAGAGGGAGCATGCAAATGTCAGAATTACATATCTGGATATGTGTTAAATATTTTATTTTCAATATTCTGGTGAATCTGGTTTTATGAACAAGTTCTTTTTTTTCTTATATATATTTTATTTAAATAAAAGGAATAAATAATAAATACCAGATAAATGGCTTGACAACAATATAATCCTTATAAATGCACTGTATGGATACAAGACAACTGTATATTTATTTGATTTTTAAATCCATCTGAAATGAGGGAACAGTATTCATATTGATTTCTTTCTCTTCTTCTTCTTCTGTAATTTTCTCTCCTTTTGCACCCAGACATAAATATTTGTTCAGGTCTGGGGGAATGAATATCACTGTCAGAAACATGGAAATTGATCTCAACAGTAATATCCCTCAATTAATGTTGGGAGTTCTCTTTTTCCAGGGAGGAACAGTGCATCCGTACATTTTTTATTTTTTTTTGCAGTTAAAGAGATGATTACACTTAAGCCCTTGTAGTTAGGTGTGCCCAATTTCCACACACTAACAGAGCAGGAAACACAAGGTCACACACTGAGTCAGAAATGGGCAGAAATGGAGGAGAGAGAGAGAGAGAGTGAGAGAGAGAGAGAGAGAGAGAGAGAGAGAGAGAGAGAGAGAGAGAGAGAGAGAGAGAGAGAGAGAGAGAGAGAGAGAGAGAGAGAGAGAGAGAGAAGGAACGGAGACACAGGGGAGGAGTAGCATGACCATGTTTTTCTTTTTTTGTTCCACCTTCCAGAAAGACATCCTTGTGACTCGGTTAATAAAAAAAAAGACACATTACAAACTAGATAATGGATAACCTGCGTGTGTATGCCTCAATGTGTCAGAGATGAAGAGTGATCACGGAATGAAGAACTTGTCCTCCTTTCTTTAGCAGACACCCTACTTTTAGGAATAACACCTGAGAAGAAGAAGACGAAGGACTTCAAGCTGAGGAAACATGTCTGGAATTTTTACAATCTATTAAACTACACTTGAATATAATCTGCCACTGTGATAAATAATTAACAATTTTAGTCATTTTTTGAGCAAAAACTGTTAAACAAACACTTAACCTTCACTGGCTGAGAAGAGTGGCTGATTTTTTTCTCTCACATATTTTTGCAAACTGCGTATCTTGTGTTTTGTAAGAAAACTAGTCAGTATCTTGGGATGTAGAAAGCTGCTGAAGACCTTTGTTGACACATTTTTAGATAAATGTCAAAAGAATCTATTTAAAAATCTGTAGAATAAATAATAAAGTCAATATTTAATAATTAGTATTGTCATTGCAACCCTTAACTTATATGATGAAAGTAAGTAATAAAATGATGTGATGATTAAACAATAATGCCGATGATTTACACTTCAGTGTGATTTCCAATACACTTATTGGATTGGATAAAAAATAAAACAGACACACACGTCAGCCTGTTTCATTTCTGAGTAATCCTTCTGTTATTTTGATAAAATTTAAATATATGAGTACCACAAAATATTTCAAGAGATAATATATATTTGAACGTGTGTACGTACATGAGTGGTATTAGATTTTATTCATACAACCATCCTTGTAAAACCAGTCTGAAAAGAGCAAACAAGAAGAAATGTGTTTTTTCCCTTAATTTTTCTACCGAAAATGCTCAAGTTCAAAGTGAGCCGGCGATTTCATTATTACACTCTCAAGTTCAAGCATCTGCAGCCTTTCCACAAAACACTTTCTCCTCTTTTGTTCAATTTTCCCATCATTACTTTGTGGACTTGAAACTACACCCTTTTTTTCCCTCCCCAAAGCATAATTTCCCACAACAGTCCAAAAAGAGCAATTTCTTATTCGGATTTTTATGGGGGGGGGTTTCAGACGTCTGTTGTAAAAACCGTTCATACATTACTGCCATTACTGTTATTACTGTCTTGACTGAGGCACGGGAAGGAAAATGAAGAAACGGAACAAAAGCGAAGCGGAAGTTGTCAAAAAAGGCCCAGTTTTTCAGGCACGGCAGCGATTGTATCCGTCACCGCACAGACACACACACTCGCACACATTTTATCCTCAGCTCTTCACACCGAACAAAAGACACCAACGGTATACATCAATAAAGCCATACATTTTGTTTACTCTGACAGCTCTTCAACGGTTACTCTTCCTTATGCAAATGACTCGCTCCCACTCTCAATCGTGGCAAAGTGATATGAGCCGCTGAATATAAATGATTGGGAATGATTGATAGACCCTCCCACTCGCCGCCCTCCGCAGACAGATAGAAATCCAGACATATGCATCTCTCCCTCTCCCTCGCTGCACGTCTCTCCCTCTCTCGCCCGCTAAAATCCGGTCCGTCACACAGTTTCGACACATAAAAAACGTGCCGATTGTCAACAAGTTATAAACCAGTGAATGGGGCTTTAATTCAGCATTGTGAGCCGGGAGAACCAGTCAATGCCACAACATCAACCCCATGTTTAGATCTCATGCACAGGAGGCCTCAGCCAGCCTCAAACACCACCACCATGTTTGCTAAAAATCCGAATATCATCATAATATATTTCCTGCCCTAATTTATGACCCAAAGTGCCAGAAAGAGCAAAAATATTTTGACAAGCAGCTCTCGGAGAAGTTGAGCGTCAACTCTGTGGACTACAGGACACGGGCGGTATGAATAAATCAATTCAATGGACCGTGAGAGTTTTCAATAAGTCACTGCAGCCATTTTAAATCCCTCAAGGTGTCAACTTTCCTCCACCTCGAGCCGGAGCGTGTGACAAGTAACTGCTGGAAAAAATCCATCTAACTGGTTCTGCAACATCCCGATTGACAGCGCAACTCACCTCGGTGCTCAGTGCAATAAATCTGACTGCGGCTCGGCGGCACACCTGTGCGTGCACTCACGCCGCCGCCGCCGCCGCCGCTCTTTTCCCTGACAAAGCAACGCGCCGGTGAAGAGACGAGACTCCCCCCCACCCCCCCGCTGAAGAGGGAGGCCAAACTCGAGCACTGGCCTCTTTAAACATGCATAAGAATGAGAGGGTGTTTACAATCAGAAGCTGACACGAAAAAAACACACACACACACACGGCCAAGACCGGACACACACAACGCTGTGGACAAGGCAGTGTGAAAAAAAATAATAAGAGATAAGGCCACATGGTACATACAGAATGCCGACGCCAGACAAACACCAAATATCTACGAAAGAACATATTTACCCGACTGTCTCCATCCGTTTCCCTTTCCCCAATGCCCAACTGGCCAGGTGTGTGTGTGTCGGTGTGTGTCGGTGTGTGTGTGTGTGAGAGCTACTGTTGGAGGGTCTGTGTCTGATTTCTTTCAGACAGGAGACTGGAAATGGGGTAGAAGCCATTACGCTGGGAGAATCACCAAGAGCACCCCGAAATGAGGGGCAGGGGCCTGTCAGCACGTGTAGATGTGTGTGTGTGTGTGTGTGTGTGAGTGTGTGTGTGTGTGTGTGTGTGTATATGTGTGTGTGTGTAGGCAGGCAGGCAGGGTCCAGCCGGTGACCTTCTTCCAATGAGCCCCACATGATTTATTTACTGTGCCCTTATCCAACCTCTCCCTGCACACACACACACACACACACACACACACACACACACACACACACACGCACGCACGCACACACATACACACGGACAAACACATGATTTCTAGTATTTCAGTGATAAGGTGTAGGATCTACAAATGTGGCTTTTTTCCCCACTCGGGACAGGACGGGCAGGAGAAAATGGTGTTTGGGGCGAGCAGAACAGATCTGTCACCCTATCTCACAAAGCAGTAGCATCTTATTCCCCCCCCCATCCCCCCTCCATTTCTCTGCTCGCTGTCCTCTTCTCCTTTTAGCTCCTTTTCCCAGAGCCAATGTCTGCCTCACACCCTCGTTCGCCCGTCCTAGCCCTCCCTGCGCCTTGCACTTTCACATTTTGCACCGCCCAGACTGGCGAGTCTAGATGCCATCTCCCGCTCTCACTCCCCCCCCCCTCTCTCTCTCTCTTTCCCTCTTTCCTTCTTCTTTTCTCTTTTTGCTCTCTCATTCATTCGTTTCCTGTCTCCCTCGCCCTCTCTCTCTCTCTCTTCGGTGAGGGGGGTGGGGTTTTAGCTGTCGTGGAGCGAGATGAATTTCTGATTGCTGTCGGGCAGCACGGCGCGCTCTCATTGGTCAGGAGGAGCCAGGGAGGAGAGGCAAAGGCCGGAGAAAAGGAAAAAATAGAAATGCCATTTTTTTTTTTTTTTTTCATTGGCTGCATACGACTGTAATTGCACCCCTCCCTTTTGCTCCCCGTCTGTTTCCCTCTCTCAGCAGAGCAGCAGCGGGGATATAATTTGAACCACCGGAGCCAATTATGCAGATTAGCTTGCCCCAGGTTGACCAATGACCTTCTCCCCCCCGTTTACATTTGTTTACAATATGCAAATTTCCTCCAGGTTCAAAAACGCACTAGTGGGTGTCAAAACATCTTTAGACTAAACACTGTAATGACACAAAATCTGTCGTGCCCCCCCCACCCCCCCTGCCAGCGCCCCTCCCCACACTCATGCATGCGAGTCAACATATGCAAATGAGACAAACGACTTGGTAGGAGACGTCGTTTGATGCACGCGTTGAAGTGTTTGGGGGGGGGGTTTGTGCGACGACAATGACAGGGTGTCGCTCTTAAAGGTCGGGTGTGTAGAATTTAGTGGCATCTAGTGGTGTAGTTGCATGTGGCAGCTGAACACCCCTCACCTCACCCTCCCCTCCCCTTCCAAACGTAAACAAGAACCTGTGGAAGCCTACAGTCGTCATAAAAAAAACTCACAAGGCGTCTAGTTTGTCCAGTCTGGGCTACTGTAAAAAGAAGATAGCGGCCTCCGTAGAGAGGACCCACTCCCGATGTAAATATAAAGTATTTAAATATAAAGGGTCCATTCTGCAGTAGGGAAAACAACAATTTGTACAATTTAGATGAAACACACTTGTGAAATCATGACTAGGATTATTTTATATTCAATTTCTGCCAACAGATCCCTTTCACCCAAGTCTCACACACTCGACCTTTAACTCCTGACACTGAGTTTACACAGCAAAATGCAAAAGAGGAACAAAATTTAAATTTGTAATCCTTCCTTCCTTCTCCAGCCTTTGCATCCTCCACCCATACTTCCTTTATTCCTTTCAGCCCTCTTACTCCCCACGTCCCTCTCTCCATTTATGCCCCTCCCTCCACCGCCGCCGCCGCCGCCACCTCCCACCCACCTCCCTGGTTGGTACAGAGATGGAAGCCGGTCTGTCTAATTAGCTGTATGGTTTACCTTGGCTCAGTGGGGCCTGGCAGCCTTAGCCGGGTTTAAACAGGGAGATGGACGGGCTGAAACGCTGAAACCCTAGACTGTAATTAGAGACAGGCTCACTGAGGGCACACCGCTGCTGACACAGAGCCTCTGTTCCACCGCGCACACACACACCCACACACTAGGGAGAGCTTGGGAGGCAGACACACAAACACACAAACACGAGCTCGGAGCAAACATACGCACAAAATGCATGGAAACAAAAGGTGTGGGCATTAAGTGTACCCGTCCATCTAGGCTCGGCCACTGGCATAAGAAGAACGCAGAAGAGCTGGCATGCACTCCGGCCAACAAACACACTTGTAAGTCACTGATGCACACACACAGTGTTCTGTGTAGTCCGAAATATATATATATATGAGTGCTCTCAGTTCAGCTCCTCCTCTCTTATTCCAGCTGTGGTTTATTTTACTGTGTTTCAGCAAGATGTCCCCAAACACACTACCAATTATGTCTTTTCCCCTCACCTCATCTATTCTGGCCTGCTCTCCACCACTCGTTCCTTTTTTTAACGCTCTCTTTCATTCCCTCCCCATCTCATCCCGTGATTTATTACTTCTTTCTTCCGATTTTAATTCTCCTTCTCTAGTGGTGGGGCCTATTTTCTATTTTCTCCTGTTGGCCAGATTAAAAAGACACGCCGTCAAAAAAAATGGCCAACGACAACACAGACACGCACGCACGCGGGGCCCGATGTCGCACACATGAGCGCACATGCACGTCCGCGGCTGGTGTGATTGCACTGGATGGGTTGTGTCTATTCCCCCTCGAAGTTAACTTCATCAAAACACCAGGAACAAAGAGACAGAGCCAATCAATGAAATTCATTAATGAAAACTGAAATGCATTTTATTCTTTTCTAATTACACGCATTGTAGCTCATAATTGAGCGGGGTGTATCAGACTTGAGATTACTCTACACTTTTGCATGGGTCTTTCAGCGTGTGTGTCTGTGTGTGTATGTATATATATATATATGATTGTGTGTGAACAAAGGAGTGAGTCAGAGAAAGACAGACGTGCAAAAAAGGAAAAGATGGAGCAGAATGTGGTGAAAAATAGTGATATCAATACAGGACTGAGGTGGAGGATAAAATGAGAGACAGACAGAGAGAAGGGGTTGAATCTACTTTTCTCTGGTATTGCACTGCCTCCTTCTGTTCGTGCACAGAACAGCATTTGCCTATCACTCAGCTGAGCCTGTGTGTGTGTGTGTGTGTGTGTGTGTGTGTGTGTGTGTGTGTGTGTGTGTGTGTGCGTGCGTGCGTGCGTGCGTGTGTGCTAAGAGACCTCCTGTCCCACATCCTTCAGAGAGCAGGATTCACACGGGCCGAACACGCACACGGCATCGAGATGACATGTATAACTTTGATTCGAGGTCATAGTTTGACAGTGTAAACTAGATTTGGTTGAGTTTATTGACTCTCCAGGGGGAAAGGGCGCTCAACAACAAAGACAAGAGAGTCATCGCCGAGGAGGAAACGTGTGACGCTGAAGCAGAAATTGATTCGATTTCATTTTTTCCCTCCTTTTTATGTGTCTGAAAACGCGGAGTTTGTCGTGAATTCACGTCAGCAGCGACAACCCCGCTGTTAGGTTTCATTGCGGAGATTGTGTTTGTTGTTCCTGAGATTAAAGTGGACTGTTACAAAGAGAGGATGCACTTACAGGTGTCACAGCGTTTTAATGTGTCGTGACAACAGCGAGGCACTGTCATCAATACGGATACAGACACCTTGTTCTGTTTTGAGCACTGTTCACCTCCCCAGTCAAAGTGATTAAAGACAGGTAGATGATGCATTTGTGTGTGTGTGTGTGTGTGCGTGCACTTGTTTATGTGTGTGTCTGTGTGCGCATGCGTGTGCATAGCTTGCCATCTGGCCCTAACCGCCCCACAATAACAAATGTTCCACCTTTCTGATTGGGCAATTAAAAGCAGCAGGGGCACTGTGTTGACGGGTGAGAGTGTGACATCCATCATCTGAAACAATCGGCCCCTACCAAGCAGATGTGTGTGCGCGCGTGTGTGTGTTTGTGTTTGCGTGCTTGCTATAGGCCCCTCAAACTACCCAGAGCCCCCCTGTGTCTATATAATAACTCCATGAAATCAAACACACAACTCCTTATTTCCAGGTGATGCACAATAGCCAGTGGCATAAAAAAAAAAAATCAATAACTGCCTCGTCACCTAAGCAGGAGACGCTTGAACCAAAAGGCCAAGTGGCAGGAGAAACCTAATAGAAATATGTGACCATAGGATTTTGTACCAAAGTGAGTTTATTTCCCTAAAATCCAAACTATTCGGAGAAATCTGATTAAACGACTGCTTTTATTTCTGATTAAAAGATTATTACAAGGGATAAAATTAATGAAAATTTGACGATATTATTCATTATTTGAATGTTCCTGCTCATCGTCATGTTTGCAGCTGCTGGAAGGGAATATAGGGACCAGTAACGGAAATTCAGCTTGAGGAACATATCTGTCCTGCAGCTTATCTCTTTGTTTCAGTCGCAGACAAGATGGAAGACACGTCTCCACTTCTTCCCACTAACTAGAAATTATCTGAAATCATCAAACAAACGCCACCATGTTGCATGTGATCGGGGGATGCAGACGGAACACTTTTTTTTTTACCCATCTTTACAATAAGTCTATACTACTAGTTTATAATCAGACAGAATGCACGATCAGATCCAGTTTGACTCCATTTCCTCAAAATATATTAGTTGCTCAGTCTGTGTATTGTGGTGATTTGATTTTAATTTAATTTAATTTGTAAATGAGAAGTGTGGGAGTTAATGGCTCATTGTTTGGAAGCCTGGGAGACGTATGTAAATCTGTAGGGAAATTTGTTCTCTTTTTTTTTTTTTTTTTTAATGATAGTCCTGGTTTAATGCTGACTAAGTGACAATGGTGTTTACGTGTTAAAAAAACAAAATCTCCTATATTTGGAATGAGTGTAAAATGAGGGTAAAATGATGTACATGCATTGATAGACAATCTGCATCCACATATACAAAACTGGCTCCGTACCATTAGTTCAAATCATGTTACCAATTCAAAGTTAGGGTTGAAGCTTTTTGAAAGCTCAGCCAGCGTCACTCACTTACCACACATTCAACATGAGATTGGCACTAATCAGTATTTTTATGCAATAGGTAATTACATAAATCTGTTAGTTTGACGTGCAGAACATTTCAAAAGGTTAAATGATATAGAATCATAAATGCAATCCTCTTGATTGCTCCACTAGCTGTGACCTAAAAAACAAACTGTCTCTGCAAGATGATGTAGTTGTGTGTGTGTGTGTGTGTGTGTGTGTGTGTGTGTGTGTGTGTGTGTGTGTGTGTGTGTGTGTGTGTGTGTGTGTGTGTGTGTGTGTGTGTGTGTTTCCAGAAAACTAAACTGAAATAAGTCATATAAGCCACTCCTGCTAATTTGACAAGTTTCATGAGGGCCTTTGGTATGCAAACGACGTGCTATATTTAAAAACACTTAATGTTTCTGGTTCAGCGTGTATCAGCGAGGCAGGACTTCACTTCTGCGAAACCGAGCTCGGTATCAAAGTGGAACCTTAGTCTTAGCCGTTGATTGTTTAAGAGCATAATTAATACAGCGACTAATCCAACGTGCCATCTCGCCAACCCAGAAACGTCCGATCACATTTAGTGTTTCAGCTGCGGTTTTGAAGCCACTCAAAGCCGAGTCGAGCTGAGGAGCTTTGAGACCGACTGAGTGAGGCACGTATCATGACGCCATTAACTAAGAAAACACAGGGAATTAGTCCGATGAGGGGAAAGTTGTGCTTTTCCACAGAGCTTTTGTTTAGTTAATTCCCCGTTGACAGCCAAGTGCCCGGCTTGCCTGGAGAAAACTTCCTTGAGAGGCAAAGATTACTTTTTTATCCCTAATTAAAGCAGTGTATTTGCATAGCTCACCAAGTCATAATATATGCTAATGTGCATTTACATTGGAGAGTGCTGCTGCGTAGGCAGTTCATGTGGCCTGAATATGTCCATAAATATTATTTTTTAATGTTATTTTAAGCCTTATCGTGCATCTTTGATACTGTATATATTTGATGATTACCATTTCTCCTCTTCGTCTCTTAGGTCTTGCTCAATTACAGTCGTGTATAGATTACGCCGAACAAGTCACAAGACATCTGCAATCAGAAGGTAACTCAAAACATGTCTGGAATAATTGATGTTTCAGATCTGCGGTGGATGCGGTCGGGGCAAAATGTAAATGCTGCTGAGTGTTTGAAACGAGGACAGACGTACAATTATGATCTGCGTATGTGTGTTTACTTTGCCAGCAGACCATCCTGCAGATCGTTCAACCACTAAAGAGGGAAGTTCCAAATAATACCATGAAATGAGAGGAAGATACACACAAGGGTGTTTTCAGAGCATCTTTCATGGACTGCCAAAGGGAATAAACAAATCTCACCCTAAGGCAGTAATAGAGAGGTGCGCAAGACCTGAGCATGAGGAGGACGACCCGACCTCATGTATCTACACCACTGTAATGTGCTCTTTGGAAAAACCAACAAATCCCTACCAGCTGGCAAAACCAGATTTATAATAGATAATTGAATAGTGGACAAATATGGGTTTCTTAATGCATATGATGAAGTAACAACAAATAGCCAGAGATGGCAGAGGTAGAACACATATCTCTGCCAAGACCCAACAGTCCCTTTGAATTCTAACAATCCGGTCAAATTGCACAGAATAATAGAGTCTATAAAAGAGTTTTTTCATCGAGATCCGCCAATTATTTCCTAGGAAATCTGTAAAAATGTAAATAAAACACCATATTTTAGAAAGTGATTTAAAAAGTCATGATATTTCGTATAATATTTTCTCCTCCTGAACCAACAATAAAACATTCTGTCTTCAACAAAAATATCATCTATATATATCTATATATATATAATATACATTTTAGAACTACAAATAATTTGTGAGAAAAGCTTTAATGCCTTACAAGCAATGTGTGTGTTAGGTTGCAAGGATCCCAGTATGGATACAGATATCAGTGACAACTGGTTCTATGTAATTAAATTCTGTGCTAGTCTATGTTTACATCCAAGGTCATGTGAGAAGCAAAATTTCAAACATTCCAACCAAGGTGCAGCATATTATGTTGCTCTCATGTTAAATATGGAACTGAATACTTTTTATATTCGATACTGAATACAAGCTGTAGTCACCATTAATATACCAATTCTCTCGATAAAAATAATCTTAGCAATGAGGGAGGTAAATCTAATGGGTGGGGAAAGTTTGGATTTATTTCTAGGTCCAACAGTTCTGTGACTACAACTGCTATGGGATAATAACAAAATACAATTTATGAATTTATAGATATTCACGTGGTTATTTGTTACATTTTGTTTTACGGGAGTAAATTCTTTAGTCATTAGTTAAACACTGGTAACGGATCAGTATCGAACACGTCGGATCAGTGCATCCCTGAACACAAGTGACATTCTAGATGACACACGCACTCAAGCAGGAAAACAAAGTCAAGAGGGTTACCTGTGCATTAATAATAAAATGTTCTTTCAGATCAAATCGGTGCATGTAAATGTCAGGTACCACATTAGCCTTCCGAAGGACACAACCCTCCGACACCTGAATGTGGGATCACCCGGCTTCAGTGGGATACACAGGTGGTGCGGGGGTGAAGTTTGCCTGATCATCGCCATAGAGACCTGTGGTTTATATCCTTGTATCGGTACTTTGAGGAGACATAACACGTAGCAAACAAGTGGCTATCCACACCGTTCAAGAGTCAAGAGTCAGGCCTGGACAACGGCTGGTTACTGCAGGTTGCAAGTGAGACTTCTCCTTGAGCAAGTCATGTGTATCTTAGCAAAGGGACGGAATAACCATTTCAGTTGAGCCTTTTATTGGTGTAAAAAAGCCCTTTTTGGACATTTGGTGGACTGTTGCAGTTGCCCCATCAGAGTACATTGTAGCCACTGCCACCGTTTAGCAGCTGCCGGTGCAGGAGATCCACTGGTCTGAATCCAGTTTTTGTAAGTAGAGGACCCATACCAGAACTGTGATGGTACACTTGACACCCACATTGGTAGAAAAAGATGGAAAACAAGTACACAATTTGAACGGGTTTGCGGGTTGTTAGTGTTAATGACTTATTCTGTTCATTCCTATGTCTCGTTTCGGCTAAAATCAAGTGGATAAAGGGTCTGTTGCAAGCCTCGCTTCTCTTTCCCTGACTGACATCATTTGGCTTTTAGTGGTTTTAAGAAGAGAATAACCCGAGATGAGGCCAAACCCAAATGGCTCCGAACTCCCTGTCCATATGGATATAAGTGTAGTGATCTCAACAAAGCAAGGCTCTCCTCAAGGGAACAAAGCTGGGGCGAACATTTCTGTTGTAAAAAAAAAAAAGAAACAGACGGGCAGGGTAGCAAATGCTGTACATGAAAACAACAGGCATTTTACTTTCAATCTGTGGTAGCGTTAGAGCGGTTTTCTGGTGGACGATTTTGCCTAAAAGGACGGCGAGATTGAGCAACACGACAAAAGATGATGGAAAGGGAAGAACAGGCTTTCATTTTAGAGAGGATGGGGATGGCGGCACTAGAACAACAGCCCGCCGTTTCCCCCTCAAGTGCTCTCTTGTTTGATTACCCCTCCTGCCCTCCTCCATCGCTCTCTCTGGCTATGACCAGTGATTTGTGTGCATTCCTGTAGCTTTGGGGGGGTTTTAACACCAGGGGGTCTAAGTGGCAGAGGACATTGCCCATTGCTCCGTGTAGGCGCGTGTCCCCATCCACAACGGAGAGCATATGCATGCACCCGTGCTGGTGTATCTTTACACAGGAGCGTGACCGCATGTGTCCATAAACTTTTCTATTTTCACCCATGCGGCCAAGTTAGAGTTCCATCTTCAAATCACACGGCAGCACCGTGGAGTGAGTCACCCTTTCATCTCCTTCCACTGCTCCAGCTTCCTCGCCTTGCCTAATGGATTTTCAAATGCAGGTGCGCAATTTCTTTCAAGATTTGACAGGCGTTTTCCTTTGTGTTTAGAGATGGGGATCAGGCACTGAGTGGTTCGCAGGTGATGGGTGTTGTTGAAAGATTCTGCATACAGAGTAGAAACATTTTCCCTGAACTTGTTGGAAAAGGCCAAATGTAGTGAGACTTCAAGCGCAGCTTCCCATCTGGACAAACAAAGGTAATACAAAGGACGACTGATGTGCTTCTCATACTTCTTTTTTGTGCATTTCTTGTTTTGTTGGTTGGGTATATTCTTCTGTATATTGAACAGGAGAGTACATATAAAAACACGTCAGTATGAGGGAAAAAATGTTTATTGACGATGCAGTTTCTTTAAAAAAAGATCGTAAACAAAATATCGACATGTCATTATTTCTTTCTCATTTCAAAATCAAATCAATTGGCTTTAAACAACATCCGTTCATTTTTATTTTGAAAAAAAAGCAACATCCCCTCACTCCATTTGCCATCATTGACTGTAGTAAATATATAGTATGAAGCCATTACGGTCAGCATCAGATAAGCTGTGACAAGCAGTGACAAGCTGACTCGCGGTGCCAAACTCGGGTTGTAGCCTGGATGTAATTGACTGTGATTTCCAACTGCCCTCTCCGAGCCACAACGACAATGTCTCCTAATTAAATAGAGAGCAATGACAGCCTTGTGCCACCTCCATTCAGACCCCACTTGAAACGAGTGCCATGTCCTGAGGGTTCCTGTCAGACCTAGTGCTCCGTGCATGGTGTGACATGTCCCTTCATGTCTCCATTCATCTCTCTCTCGCCCTCCGTCTCTCTCTCTCTCTCTCCACTATTTTTGTCTAATCATTCTCGAAAAGAGTGTGTTTGGCTGGAAGGAAGAAACAGATTGCATTAACGGTATGTGTGTGTGTGATGGGAGGGTGACCAAATGAGAGAGAGAGGGGAGAAAATGTGTGTGTGTGTGGGAGAGAGAGAGAGAGAAATGTTCATAACTCTGCCATCTTATCTTGTCCGTCTGTGCACTGTGCATGTTATGAGCCTGGCCCGGAGAGTGATGTCTTCCTAAAGCAGCACCAGTGCCTGCAGGCCGGCCGCCACCACCTTCACTCCTATTGCAGCATACACAGGTCAGCTGAATAATTTATTACATTAATCATAATTATGCACACTCACACACAATTCAAATTGTCAGAGCTTCTGGATGCACACAGGAAAAAAGAAAATTATACATTTTGTCCTTAAATGTAATTGCATCCTGAGCCAGTAGATACACTTTTTTAATGTTTTCATAAAATATAGGCTGACACAAAACCATTATATTAAGATATTGTGTTGTTTCATTACATTTGTCCTCTCTTAGACGCGGTGCCGTTCCATGCTGCTGAAAAACAACTGGTTTGTAAAAACGACTACATCTGTGGTTCAGTTGTTTGGATTTTTATTGGACAGTGAAAACCAATTATAGTGATCACGTGTGCCTCGGGCCAAAAGGATCACCAGAAGCGGTTGGTAACTAGAAACGAATTGTACAGTCTAAAATAGCCATGGCCAATGTCAAACATAAAAATGGTTAAATTCAATAATATTAAATAAATGAAACAAAATATACACCAGGAATAAAAATAAATGCAAAACCCAATAACATTGGCTTTACATCACTTCAACAGCATCTTATTTGGAGAAATTATGGCAGGAATATGCTTTCTGTGGATAGCAGCTACCGAGATAAAGCCATCAAGCAACCTATTCTATTTCCAGTCAACGAGCCGTGGATATGATCCCTTAACTGGAAGTAAACAAGTCTGCAGTCCACTCACACTCAGTCACAATAAAGGCTGGTTTTCAGTCGAAGTCTAACTCATAAAACACAATTGATAAAACAGGAAATTCAGAACAGAAAAATAAATGTAATCTAATGATCTGTAGGAAGAAAAATCAATTAACTAGGTAAAACATGTGCTTTGTGAGGTCACAATAATCTTGACCTTTGACCATCAAAATCCAATCAGTTCATTTTGGACTCCAAGTGAATGTTTCTACTAAACGTGAAGATATTTCCTCAGGCTGATTTTAAGATATCAGAAAATATGTGAAAATAACACCCATACTTAGTGAGGTCACAGTCATCTTGACCTTTGGCTACCAAAAAATGATCAGTAAATCCTTGAGTCCAAAGGAATATTTCGACCAAATGAGAAATGATTTCCTTACGGGGACCAGAGATATCACATTCAAAACTGTAGGAATCATTGCAGAGGCCGAGCAAAACACTAATAGGAGCGTTCAGGTAAACACCCTGCTGAAAGGTTGGTGGGGGGGTCCTGGAGGGCCCTGCAGGGGGCATAGCCGAGGGCAACAATTTGGGGTTTTGTTGTGACACACAAAGTCCTTGCAGCTCGTTTTGAGCTGCAGTTTCTGAATACTGATTGTGTGAATCATTGGATTAAACATTTTCATTATTACTTATTTAATACCTACAACTGCTTTATTATAATCAAACAATACATAGACATCCCACTATCTACAATATGGCCTTTTAGAAATTGATTACGGAAAAAATAGATCATCCAAAACGATTTGTTTGCCGTATGAACCGTTTACAGTATTATGCCTAACGACCAAAAGAAAATCAATTTGAAATGTTAAACTAAACAGGGAAGCATCAGTTGCACAGCACAGCTTCTGCAACTGGAATATGTTTAAACTTGCAGTGAACAGATATCATCAAATATACCAGGGATGCGATCGAGGGCAGCCATGTTTGATAAAGCACAAATGTATGGCCGTTTTAATATTGTATTGGACACAGGGGAAAAGACTATTAAGATATCCTAGAGTTAATTCTTTAAGAGTTATAGGATGACCGAGCTGGAGCCACTCCCAGCTGGCATAGGGTGAGGGGGGCGTACACTCTGGACAGGGCCAACATACACAAACAACCATTCACACCTACAGCTTCACAGATTTACAACTGAACATTAAGTCCAATTCGCAGACATTAGGACGTTATATATTGTCTATCACCACAAACATACAGAGACTTGATGTTCGGTCCACGTCGCTCAGCCCTTTCCATTCCCCAGACGTCCCATTCCTGTGCACACGTGAGCCATGACAACTTGGCACTGATCAAATACAAAACCCTTTTGTACGTTTGCCTGCCGACGAGACGAGGGAGGAAAAATATGAATAAGGTGATAGTGACAGAAAGCGTGGTTTTTATAATTGTATTGTGTGGTTCAAAGAGCAGTGCTACAATATGCCACAAAACGTTGCGACTGAGTTGTCAAAAAACCCTGCGTATGAATTCTTCAACCGAGTGATCTTCTGTTACCAAATATACTCCGTCTAAAATGTCTCTTCTTATCTTGTCACCTCTTCGTCAGCTACTTTTTTTTAATGAAAAACATAAAAATCTTAAAGCCAGTGAACTACTTTTAAGTTGAGACGTGTTTGAATTTAAAAAAAAAAAAGAAGAAAGAAAAAAACTCCTCATAAACCTTGGACAACTCAATTTTTTTTTCACTTTTGTGACACGGAGCAAACTGACGTCGGGACTTAATTCTAGTGGAAGGGCTTTTGTCCTTCTCTGACAACTGACTCTTGAAGTCCCCTCAATTATCCTTCACTAAACCTGGATTTACAGAAAGACGTTTGTCACGAAACTGCAAAAAAAGAAAAAACACCCCCACTCGAGCAGAGGTACTTATATGTTTTGCTAAATCTCGGTGCCGTACCACAGGATCTGTCTGGCAGTTTGAGGTGCATCACAATCAGCCTAATTGGACAGGTGTTTACCAGCCATTATGATACTAAACCGTTGAGTCAGTCGAAGAGTCCCAAAACAGCGTGATACCCCCCCGAAAACCTGCTGAAGGATTAGCTCAGTGTTTAAGATGGGAGGGAAGGCTTTTGCGTGTCAGAGTTGAGAGAAATTAAGATGGGGAGAGAGAAACACAGAGCAAACGAGAGGGAGGGAGATTAAAGAAGAGCGGCACTCTCAGTGTGTGGTAAGCCACAGACATCTCCTGTCAGCTACCCCCGGTGGGAGCACGTACCCCACACAGAGAACCAGAGACAGACATTGACACGCCGCTCCACCTCAGATGACTCTCATCTACCCAAAGAGCAAGCAGCACAAAGAAACTGGACAACAGCAAGAGACCCTATCCAATATAGGTGAAGCAAAATAGATGATTAAACTTTACTTAACCGTTTTCATCATCAATTAATTTGCTCCGTCTTCTTTTTTTTTCTTGCACATTAATATGCCTTTGAAGAGGTGAGTACTCTCCGAGTGCCCTTCCAGTTATCTCCACCAAAGAGGTCATGTTTTCACCCTTGTCTGTTTGTTTGTTGTTTAATGGGTTACGAAGGATTTCCATGAAACTTGGTGAAAGGATTGCGACATCAGCCAAGAAAGATCCCATTAAATTGTGGCATGGATCTGGACAAAGGGACTCTTTATCTTAATAAAAAGTCAGACATTTTAAGGGAACTTATATCTACGAGTGTGTGAGATTTGGTGTGACTTTTGGGCAATGGTGTAAGTACACGCTTTCTAGTTTAAAATTAAATATCTTTGCGTCTGGGTTGACCAAATAAGCAACCTGAAGACATCGGCTTGGGCTCTAGGAACTTTCTGACTTATTCAACAAGAAATTAAAAAAATGACTCAATGGCCACTGAGAGAGAGCAAGGCAAATGCCCCCAATCTCGACTGTTAGAGGAAGTTATCAGAAATTCCTGGATCAGGTATTTTCTCTGAATCAGTTCCAAAATGTAAAGCCTCTCCTCTCCACAAAATGTTATGGGCATTCTGCATCAAAATTGAAAGGGTTCTTCCCTGACACATATCACAGGCTTCCACCAAATTGTGTGGCAATCTGTCCACTAGCTTTTGCAGAATCTTACTATAACAAACAAAAGTACATTCATGGAAACATAACCTTCTTGGTGTAGGCAACTAATTAATTTTACCTGACTGGGAGCACATCAAACAGCATATACATTTTAACGATAAATAAAATGATAAACCACTTTAGGTTTTTATTTTTAAAGGCCGTGTGATTTATTGGAGCCAACGAGTGAGGCCTGGAGAAATACAGCCGTTGACCTCAGAGGGTGAAGGTCAAACTAAAAGGGTCAAAGTTTGCCTCAAAGGGTTATAAGGTGATCACATACACACTTTCCTACCTTTAAGCAGAGATAAACACACACACACACACACACACAAACCAACAGCACCTTTCTCCACCTGCTGATCGATATGGAAACAAGCCTGAGGCCCTCATTGAGTAGATCCTTAATGATTTCACCAGACACCATGTACCGGAGGGCAAACCCAGCCCCTCAACCACTCACTGATGCTGCATCGCCCCCACAAGCAGCTATCCCCAACCAAACACACACACACACACACACACACACACACACTCACAGATACACAGTTTCAATCTACAACATACCACACGCAGCCAGAGAAAACCCCTCTTCTCCACACTGCTCCGAGCTCTGAGTGACCTCGTGAAAATCGGGCAAGGCTCTACACGCATCAAGGTACGGTGGTGGAAACAAAGCTAAAATAAAATGCCCTTATTGATCAGCTGACAGGCCCCAAATTCAAGCAGGCAGTGCTCTGGACGAGGTGAGCGGCCCACGTCCAGTCCTGCCGTCGACCAGTGAGCTCGTGAGAAATTCTCAGCATTTGAACTAAATGGACGAGAAGCCAATTAGCAATTTTTAAGAACAAGAGTGTTTTTCTTATTTCCTGGAATGGTATTTTGCCTTTGGTGATTTTAGGTAACAGATTTGTTTTTTATTCAATACATTTTACTTTTCTTTGGTCTATGTTTTATTCAGCTATTGATCCGATTTATACAGAATGTATTCAGTATTCACCTAAAATAACCTTAATGTGACTTAATGAATTTAAGCATAGAAGCAATATACTCCTCGTGCAATTGCAGAGACTGTCGGCGAGGGAGGAAGCCTTCTGGTGTCCAGATCTAGTTTGACCAATCACGTTGGAGCGGGCTTTGGGATGCCTGCAGGTAAACAGTCCGGGTGGAGAGCAGAGGAGGAGGAATACATCGACTGAAATGCATCAGCTTAGAGCTTTTTAATAGAGCTACATTCATATGCAGATAGTATGTAATATAGATTAGCCAAAATGACACCTAGACCTAAAACATCATCTAAAAGTATCACTGTTGGAGTTTTCTTTGGTGAAACTTTGCACTTGTGTGATAAAAGAAAGTTGTTGTAAATGTAAATCTCGACCCCGGATATCCGCTTTACACAAGGAAGTCTCAAAATATTGTCTGCTGCCCCCAGACTAATTCATCGTTAGACGATAGCCGTTGGGCATCGATATTGTAAGAGCAATAACCTCAGAGTTTACCATCTATAAATAATAATTGGTTTAGGCAGCGGAATGATGCTGCCATTTTATAATTTCTCTGGATTGTATTCCATAGTCAATGCTTTGCTATTTTGTTATTTGGCTTGGAACTTTAATGAGATATCCTTCCTTTTCAGACTGCATGAAAAAAGCACTAAGAAAAGCTTTAAAAGGAATAATTAAAGTAAATCGGATTCAAACTGGGGGAAATATCTGATGGCTTATCACTGTGTATGAGCTTTAGCAGTGGGTAATATAACATAGTGGATCATTTCAAAATGCCAAATCATTAGTGTTTGGGTCATTAACAAAATGTCGCCTACAGGCATTGTTGAGTTTGTGTGAAAAATATAAAGATGTCCAATCAAGAGGCTATAAATATCCTTCAGAAAAATGAGTGCCCACGTCACGGCTCACAAGTGTCCCGCTGATGTAAATAAAAAATCCCCTTTGCTTCCATTGTACAGTTCGAAACACAAACCATGTTTATTCCACACATGTCACAAGCAGGTAAACCCACTGAATCTACTAAGATGTATCACTAAACACGACAGGACATGCTATGAAAATGACTCCACAGTTTGTCTTGCCTCCTCTAGAATAGAATATAGCGTCAAAACCCATACAACATACTTATCCAGTATGGCTGGTTTACGGTTCAGACTCGAAAATCTATAAAAGGAGTCTAACAAGCAAATCGTTGCCTCACACATGTAATGTCTCCTTAATTTTCGGAATGAGTAATGTGCAATCACGCACCCTGCAAAGTTTGGAATATAGGACGTCTAATTCATCACTTTTTCAATGATTTAGATTTTGTGGTTTCACAGGATGTATTCATTTCTTTGTGTGTGTGTGTGTGTGTGTGCGTGTGTGTGTGTGCATGTGTGTTGACATGTATGTGTGTCACTAGGGTAATTAGGAACAGGAGGGTGGGAGAGATCAAAGAAAGCACTTTACACTCTGTTTCAGTTCTGATACGAGTGTGGATCTGCATGTGAGTGTTAGTGTGAGTGTGTGTGAGTGTGTGTGTGTGTGTGCGTTTCCGTGCACGCGCCTGTGTGCTGATCTCCTCAAGGCTTTGATGCTGTAAGCTCCGCCGGTTAATGTACTACGGATAAAAATACTACACCATGTAATCTGGCATTTATCCCTCGAGAGCAGGAGCCCAAAATGTGACACATGTCAAGAGGAAGGAGGGAGAACGGGGGAAGAAGAACAAGTGGGGGAAGAAGAGGAGCAGTAATAGAAGTGTTTCTTGCTTCACGATTCAAAGATTGTCAGAGATTCTAACCGCGCGGAACACTTCCCATTTATTTATTAGAAATTAATTCAGCGCAGTAATACACAAAAGGAAGACAGATACCCAGGTCCTGGGAGATGCATTACAAGTGTTCTTGAAGAGTTACTGCAACACATCACAGGCAGCAAAGACTGAACCCGGCCCAACGTCTCGTGACATGAACTTCACGGGCTCCATTTTAACAATGTGAGCGAGTTGTTGAAAGACGAGAGCATTTAGAGCGTGGCCACTTCAGGAAGGAAGGAACGACCCCTTCTAGAACCCAACCGAGCCAGAGAGAAAACCAGCCGCGCCTGACCTGAACCTGAAAGCCATTTTGTTTTTTGTGTCCGAACCCGACCAGAACCCACTGTTTTCCCCGCAGCATGAAAAAAATCGAAAGGGTGAATCAGCCAACATGACCGAACCCACATTTTTGTTGAAACACAAAAAAATATGTTTCCAGTTCAGTGTTCATGAAGAAAATATTTTTCGATATATCCATAGCACTAACGCTCCTGTCTTTAAAGATGTTGCACAAAGTCCAACTAAACAATGAGGTAAAACACTAGGACACACTTAACTGTGGTGCAGGCTTTATTTTTACCACAGAGCTATGCACCTGCACCTCCGCCATATTGGACCTTTTCATTCAAAATCCAGTCGAAAATAGGGGCGAGATCATATTCTCACTGTAATAACGTTTGTTTCTCACTTTCCTTTTTCATGTTTAAAATTCACAGCACAGTTGTCAGCTGTCGGTTTAAATGTGAAATGTCCTCCTTGGTGTCTGAGTTAGTTTACCTCGGGATCCACCAGAGGGCGCCTACTATCAGCTGGGGGGTTAATCAAAAATAAAGTCGCATAAATTGTGCTTCATATGAAATTAGTTTGAACTTGATTTCTGTAAAACCTGACAGCCCTATGTGTAGACTATATTACCTTTGTTAAACTTAACATACCTACAGCTGTGTTGTGTGGGAAGTTTAAACATCAGACTATAAGCAAATACTTGGCAACATGGCAACAGTATAGTTATCTGACAAAAAACAGGATGAAATAAAAAACAGATATCGAGAAAATCATTGAAAAGCTGAGCTTAGTAGCAAAAGCTTCTGTGCACACTATAGACAAAAGAGAGAGAGGGAGAGAGAGAGAGAGAGAGAGAGAGGTCAACAAGTCGTAGACAAACAATTTGAAATAAGAAACCCAACAAGAATGCAAATGTAATCAAATGGTCTTCCGTGTGTTTACATGAAGACAGAAGAAGTAAGAGGATAAGTAAACAAACCAAACAAGACAACTACAACACTAGACTACACCCACCACGAGCGCACACACACATCCACCTGCACCTCGTTGTTTCCACACAGTGAATGAAACGCTGCCTCGTTAACTAAAACGTTAACTTAAACAAAAACTCACACGCGGGTTTTAAGTGATCGTGTCACAACAGCTGAGTCACAACACTTGGAGTAAGTTTTGCTTCTGGTTCGCGGGAGTGAAAATAAAGTTTCCTCCTCTTGGGTTCGGCTGGTTTCCTCCTGTTTGTCTCTATCCTCCTCTGGTGTTACTACACCTGCTCCTGCTTTCCTCCGTTCACAAAAGAGACTTTGCATAGTAAAAACCGCACAAAACAACACGAAATCCAACACAAAAATCACACCAAGCAATACTAAATCAGAAAGACAGATAACAAAGGAAAAAGGGGGAAAGAACTACATAAATAAATAGATGAATGAATTGCTTTGAGTAATAGGTTAAAAGGTGGAGAAAGGAAAAATTATGTATTTATATTTATTTGTTTCTTTTGGGTGATGTAAGAGAGAGATTTATGTGTTATCAGATTTCCCAGAGAATAATTCATGGATCTGCTCAAAGAACCATGAGGCCCATCTCGAGGACTGGTGTGTGAGGGGGTGTGATCTGGTGCAGGTTGATTGAACTCCAGGGGACTGTTGGGCCTGGGCGGACAAATATGCTCTACTTCACGTTCTAGGTTCATTTATACAAACGTGTGCTACCTGTATGAATTTAAAACCTCAAATGGACCCATTTCCCTGATTCTCCCTCTAAGAGCATTTGTCATTTCATCAGCTCTGGTCTCCAGCTTCTCCTCCTGCTCTTTCAAGAAGCCATTTCTGTAACCATGAAGGATGAGGTCTCCTGTTCCTGTCCAAATATTTCATTGTTAGGGTCTTGGCGGCTCAGACCACTGGAGATAAATACAGCCTTTGGGGACAGTAATGCACCATGACTCGTTGGTCAACAAAAATAGACTTTATTTTGATTTTCCTTGTCATTAATGTCGGTGCAGCGCTAACAATGCAGGATGACATGTCTTCCAAACAGTCACACTCACTCTCAGCTGATATGTCTTAATGTTCTATGCTTGGTTCACTTATTGACAGGACAGTTCATGCACAAGTTTACTTTAAAACATTGTGCTACAAAACAAGGGGTAGGACATTCAAACCTGCACAGGACTCGCATATTAAAAACAATCAGTAACACCAGTAAGACATAGTTACATGTACACAATGTTTACAAGGAGTTAGAGTAAATAAAAATTGTTCACAACCTTATATTATATACCTTAGTTGGTACAAATATCCCAGACAGTAATGGTAAAATATAACATAAAAATCCATTGTCTTTTTACCCTTGGGTGTAGTTAATCCCGAATTTCGCTGGTGCTGCATTGCCCCAAAAGGTGTGTGTAATTTACTCTATGTACTAAATTTTAGAAGGTTTGACTCTTGACTGTTTATAAAGATGGTCAACACGTCTCCACTTCATCCAACTATCCAGAAATGAAGCCAAATTATCCATCAGCCATCTTGTGGATGCAGATGAGTCAAAGTTCAAGCAAAGGTACAGAATCAAAAGAGCAGGGTCTAAATCAAATAAATTCAAATATTCAATTAATTCAATATTCCTTCAAATTATCGATTCAGAATCATAACAGTTCACCCTTTTTTTATATAATCAAACTAACTAATTACAACCAAACGTAAATAAAATGAAAATAAACACTTGAACAAACATTAGTGTGATAATATCTGCCTAAGATGACAGAAGCCATCTTTGAGAAATATTCGTTTCACATGTACTTTTGACTTTTAAGGAGGAGGAGGATTTATGACCTTACCGCACCAGCCACAAAGGGGCAGTCGCGGCGCTTTGGCTTCACCTTTGGGGAGCAGTCATGTCATCTATCTTCTACACAGGGTCTGAATAGAGCTGCGTAGTGTGACGCACAGTTCAAATATCTCATAAAAGGAGAGGAAGGACATGAGAAAGAGTTGTGAGTCAGGGGTTATTGAAATAACACTTAACTGATCATAATCAATACAAAGAGAGGTGAAAAAAAATTAAAGGAACAAAGGAAAAACTGAGTGGAGAAACAGGATGACCGGGTCCTCATCCAGAGAGAGATGACAAAGTTTGAAATGGCCTTCACAGTCACAACATCTGCACTTGAACTGATCTGAAAGAAAAACCCATGGGAGATTTTAGACAGAGTTTAGGTGGTGATCTCCAAATCCATCATTAAAACACTACATATAAGAATATATTTAGGAAGAATGGTGTTCCATCACCTCCAGCTCAAGGACGAGGCCCAGTGAGGTTGTTCTGCGGCAAAATACGTCACCATGACTATGTGCTTTTTTGCCGTTTAATTTGTCACCGAGGAGGACACTTCACATTTTAACTGACAGCTGACAACCGTGCCTTGAATATTAAACTTGAAAAAGAAAAGTGAGAAACATCCAGTCCTCGCAAACAAGGAGAGAAAAAGAGCTTTTAAATGTATTTTATTTGATTATTTTCTATTCAAATTCAACTTTATTTCCACCGTTTGGGGCCTGTGAAATAAAAGCCGTGGTATACAAATGCTAATATTTCAAAAAGCCGATTTTGCCAGACCATTTGGGCAATGAGAAGCAGGTGGAGTACAGAGGAAGGTTGAGAGGTGTGCACGAATGCACACGCATGCACACGCACACACAAACACACACACTACTTTGTTCCCTCGTATAGAACGTGGAGCCATCAAAACCACTCTGATTCTGAATTAGCTGTGATTGGCTGTCATTGCGGTGCGTCCCACACAGCTGAGACCACTCAAAACCAAGCAAACACACACACACACGCACTCGCACTCGCACACACACTCACACACACACACACACACACACACACACACACACACACACACACACACACACACACACACACACACACACACACACACACACACACACACACACACACACACACACACACACACACACACACACATATGCATGCATGCATGCATGCATACACACACACAGACAAACACATACACACTTTTATGGTCTGGGCATCATGTTTCACTAAACTGCTGAGTTCTCTCGGCTGTAAGGGCTGTTTTAAGAGCTGTGGTTGAGTATAAATGTTCATGCGTGTGTGTGTCTGCGTGTGTGTGTGTGTTCATGTCTGTCGATATGACTGCAAATAATAATACACTGAATGTATGCAATTTATCCACATTGTGAATGGAGAGGGAGAATAGATGTGTTGGCCTGGCTCTTGCTCTGGATATTTGTGATATTTTGAGTGTCGACTCTCGACTAAAACGGCAACTGATACTTTTGACATTTAAAATAAGAAAATGTACAAAAGCATGATACATACACAGTATATATATTTTAAAACAATGCTTTGTGTCCTCTGCACCACAGCCCGAGTGCTTTTATTCTATTCTTGGCACCACTGCCATCTCTGCCATGCTATTCACAATTGTTTCAGTATCAAATAGAGTGTGACCCATTTGAAAATAAGTCCACATGAGTGTGAGAAAGTCCTGGTATTTGCATAAATAAACAGCATCTGCATGTCAGTGGTGTACAGATTATTATCTCAAAAAAACTACTTTTTGACTTAGCCTGAAACAGAAAATCAATGGTTGCATGTAAGAGTCAAAGCACTTGTTATACAATTCTGTCTCATCTATTTAATTAAGAAATGACACAGGCCCAGATGTCACTCTGACACCACAAGCATGCACGCCAAGAAAAACGTCCCAAAAAAGCTTGCGTAGCTCCATTTTGGTTGGAAGTCCGTCCATCGAGCTTCTACTCTGCATGTGAACGTCTCTCCGTAGGTATCTCCTCCTTCTTAAATCTTAAATCGGTGGGAGCAGCAAAAATAAGCTAAAGACAGAAGTGGGTGGAGGTGGAAGAGAAAGAAAGAAATTCGATTAAATTCATACCAACGCTGGATTCCTTTTATAGAGGCGTTGGGATCAGGTTTCTCTGCAAACAGTGGCACATTTCTCCCAAAAGTGTGTGGTTAAGAAGGGAAAGAAGGATTCTTGCAAAAAGAGATGTGTATATATATATATATATATATATATGTGTGTGTGTGTGTGTACAGGAACACTCACATAAATGGGTGTGCAAGTTATGTGTATGTGTATATAAATATATGTGTTTGTGTATTTTGGATGCTCTAATTCCCTTTCACCACGTCGAGGCTTACATGTCAATTGTTTATTGATGATACAGGACTACCCTCTAGTGGTTATATGCAAAACTGCACTCGTAGGTAGACTTGCACATGTTGTCCATTCAAAGTTTGGCAGCAGAATCACTTGCGGCCCCCCACGAAATAAGCCCACGTGTTCCCCTAGGTGTCTGGTGAATTTACCCTTTCTTATTGTAAATACACATCTGTTTGCAGCAAAACTTCCTTAGAACTAAAATAAGTTAATTTAAACACCTGCTTTTAAAGAAATGAAATTCCTCCTCACTAACGCCTCGAACATCGACCACAAGCAGATGATACAATTTACAAGGTTGGAAAAGCGCCCGTTTATTCTAGTTTCTAAGGGGTTAAATAGTTCAGCTTTTACAGTTGCTGTAAGAAAACTGTTACACAGGACTGCGTTTTTGAGCAAACAGCGTCTCGTAACATCTTGGCTCAGCTCTTCAGGCTGTTCCACCCCTGAGAACCCGAGTTAATTCGAGTCTAATGTCAACATATTAACCGTGTACTGCATATCACATAACTGAGGCAGTAATGAAAACAAAGCGGAATCCCCACGGTGACAGAAAGCATTATTCCATCAAAGTCCTGGGAAAATGTCAGGGAATGTGGGAACGTTTGCTTATTTTACTAGTGTCAGTAACACTACTTATTACTTAATGCTATGGCTTACGTACATATAATCAGCAGATAGAATATGGAGCATGGGAATACACTGCAGGCCTCACTTAGCATCAGTGAACCCTGGAATGGACAGGATGTCAAGTCATAAGAAATAGTAGTTATTGGATGTAACTCCAGCACCATGAGTGTGAGCGAAGGCCTCCAACGGAATTTGTTATTGGTTGACCGACACATCTTTACTCTAACTGTCCAATCAGGGGGTAGTGGCCCCAAACTGTAAGACCCCAGCATATGATGTTCACCTCTTGTTGATACCCAGCAAATAGCATAAAAAAGGGGTTTATAATACAGCCTAAAAGATTATATGTAACTTTTGATAGGAGACAGTGATTAAGTCCATATTCAATAAGGTAACTAGATATGATCTTAAAGTATTCACAGTGTTAACATGATTACAGTGATCTCGATTTCACCGTATCAAACTAGTATTTTAACGTATAAAGTTTGTTTGAATTAGTTTGAATTACAATATGTTTGGAACTTGCTACTTAATAGTGAGACTGGATACGTGTGGACGGAAGTGTATTGCATTCACTTGAGAAAAGAATCTGCTCTGTTCTACTGTATTCAGGAGATTATTGACTCAGAATTAAGTCAATAACCCTCCAACCAGCCTTTGGACCACATCTCTTGATTTACACACGGATTGAAAAGCCAAATAGAAAATGCCTGGTGGAAAATTATAAAGATGTCGTTTAAAATGTGAAATGTCGATCAGTAAAGTGAGTTTCATTTTAGATGTTTCCCTTTTCTTATTTCCATTTCTATTTCATCTGTACAATTTCATCTTTCAGTTTGACAATTTCAAATTTTACCTAATTGAATATTTCACTTTACTTTTTCGAACAATGTCTTCACATATTGAATTAGCTTTTTCAATTTCCTTTTTACCTTTATTCATGACCCGAGTAAACTGTTGTTTGCTGTGCAGTAAAATAATAATCTTTTAATGTTTTTCTTTTTTTTTAATTGTCTATTTGAACTTTTTAAAAGATCTTCCTTGTCCTTCAACTGGAACAGAAGTTCCCAATGAAAAGCAGCACAATCAATCTCACACCAGTAGAGGGCGCAGTTTGCCTACACACAGGGACTATTCACATAGCACTCGAATTCACAGCATCAATCCTCACACTGCTTTGTACTACATGGATCATTTCACCAATATTTTCAATATTTTCCTCTTAGTTGACTTTACTGTGAAAATTTAAAAATGTGTCAACCATAACCAAATCAGGCTGTTCATGGGCTACATTATGTTTCTGTTTTGTTTTTGCTAAATAAAATAGATATCAAAAAGTTTAAAGTAGATATTAAAAGTACTTGGAGAATATGTAGAAATGGATTACATTTATTTTTTTATATATATATATATATATACTATTCATTCAGAAACACTGAGGTATTTTTTCTTGCTAAACCAGTCTCTGGTTCTAAAAATACTTGTAGAATTGTGAAGAATGTGAAGTTCCTGAACCAGGAAGCAGGTGAGTATAAAAGACACCTACCTGCCAGGTGTCTCGGGACATTGTGTTTGACTTGCAAAGAGAATGCAGCTATCAAGTTTCCTTTGTCGTCTTCGAGATGGAGTACGTGCCGCAACGACGATTAAACAATTGGTTAAAATCCTCACCCTCTTTGGTTTCCTCAGTGCGTCGTACTTTGGAGCGGTGCTGCTGTACAAAGAGACCGGCACGTCCAACCCCCAGGCCCGGCTTCAGTACAGGGGGTCCACTGGGACCGACAAGCTGGGGACACAGGCAGGTGTTCAACAGGTGCAGCGGAACATGTTGCCCCAAGAACCGAGTGTCCCCCCGGAGAAGGAGGAGGGGACCACGCCGTTGAACAGGACCCGGCCGTGCCCCGATGACCCCCCGAATCTCGTCGGTCCCCTCAAGGTGGACTTCAGTCTCAAGCTGACTCTGGATGAAGTGAGGCGGAAGGTGAGCCCCTCTCTGCGGGAGGGAGGCCGTTCCCAGCCCCCGGACTGTGTCTCCAAACACAGGGTAGGTGAAGACATATGGGTGGATGACATGACGCATGATTTTTCTGTAATTAAGTGTGAATGTTTATTTAGATGCATTTAACCACTTAAACAACACATGGATGTGATGCATATTATGGTACTATGTTTTAAACTTATGATTTTGTATGAAATATCTGTTATGTTTTGATTATATTTTAAGGTGAATACGCAAAATGTCCTGCGGTGTGACCGTAACATAGGTGAAGCATTAAACTTACATATTAATAAAATAAACTAGAAATATCTGGAGCAGGTAATAACTGCCTTGGCATTATATTGTATACAATGACAAAAATAACTTTCGTAACACAAATGCTGTCCTGTGGCGTGACATGGAAAATCACATTTTTGAAACGGCAGTTACATGGACAACTATAGCCCTTAGTTTATTCCAAGCCCCCCAGATGTTGGAATGTACTGTGTATATTGAAAGGTGACTGTTAACCTCTGATTAATTTCATAAATTTCACTCTTTCTGTCAGACAATGAATGTGTGATTTTTTTGAGAGTCCTGTAGTGTGACGGCTGTAGTGTAAAAAAAAAAAAAATTCAATTTTTTTTTTTTTTAAATTTAATTAAACATATTAAGGTTAAACTGAGTTATTATTCAGTTAGCATAATAGCTAAGGTCAGTCTTGTATAGCAATGACTCACAAGGATGAAACTGTCCTGCGGTGTGACGGCCAGTCACACCACAATGAAATTTTACAAAAAATCCACGGAACACTAGCAGTTTAAAAAAATTCAGCATTTGAACATTATAATTGCATACAACTGTAATCCTCATTGGAACTTTATTAAAAAAATACTGTTTCACCCTTATGTCAACTACCCATATTCCATATTCTGGAGGAGTAGTTCTACGAACAGTTGTCAAAACTAAGGTGATCGCTTTTTGATTTTATGTTTATTTGTGAAATCACTCATCTGCGATCGTCATGAGCAAATCAGCAGTGGATGTCATGTCACGAGAACAGTGTTTCTAAAGAAGGAAATCACATAGAAAACTTTTGTGCTCGATAACTTCTAACCTCTACACACACACACACAGACAGATAACTAGATTTAGATTTAGTTTTTCATTCAAAACTGTGAAGTTAAATTGGGTGTGTCACGTCAGGTTTATGTTGAATGTATTTATTTTATTTGTATTAGCTGTCCCAGGTTGGATAAAAAAAAACTGACTAACCAAAACTCGCAGAAAAAAAATTTGTGCTTTGATTCTTACTACCTACAAAATAACTTCTGCAATTTACTGCTATATGACATATTTCTATAATACTTTATACTTTGTATAATAAGTTGTATACATTTTGTGGATAGGGCGCATCCATCCACATTCTTTGCCCTGCTAACTAAGTTATTTCCTGTGTGTAGGTTGCCGTTATCATTCCATTCCGAAACCGACACGAGCACCTGGTTTACTGGCTCTACTACCTCCATCCTATCTTGCTGAGGCAGCAGTTGGATTATGGCGTGTATGTCATCAACCAGGATGGGGAAGGAGTGTTTAACCGGGCTAAACTGATGAATGTGGGCTATGTGGAAGCCCTTAAGGAATACGATTATAATTGCTTCGTCTTCTCGGACATAGACCTGGTTCCCATGAACGACCACAACCTTTACAGGTGTTTCGACAATCCCAGACACCTGGCTGTGGCGATGGACAAATTTAATTTCCAGCTACCGTACAACACCTTCTTTGGTGGGGTTTCCTCGCTGTCTAAAGACCAGTACGTAAAGATCAACGGCTTCCCGAACACTTACTGGGGCTGGGGCGGCGAGGACGACGATATCCACGGGCGGGTCGGCATTCGCGGGATGAAAATTTCTCGCCCCGACCTTCAGACGGGAAAGTACATGATGGTCAAACACAACAGAGACTTGCACAATGAGGCAAATCCAGGGAACCCCGGCAAATTACGCCATATCTGGGGGACCATAGATACAGATGGGTTGAACAGCCTCAACTACACAGTCAAGGAGATTGTGAAGGATATAATGTACACTTATATCACTGTGGATATTCAAGCTCCGCCAAGCTGAATGAAAGGGGAACCTGTCGATTCTGGAATGAACCACTATCCCTCACAAGCGTCTTAATAAACCACTGTGTGTGTTCAAGAGGGCAAACAGTTACTGAAAAACACGATGACGTGTAGAGTTTATTTTATTTTACTTAGATTTGATAAGACCTCATCCATCAATGTCTTACTGTCTCACATCTCTTGTTCTTGCTCATGAAATAACTTGGTGCTCAAACCTGAACAAGGTGGATACTTGTTTGGTTTAGGCAGAGGCTGTGCTGTCATGGCTGGAACTTTCTATGGACGGTTGCACAACGGCAGAGGATTAAAAGACTATTCTCATGTGTTCCATAAGTGTGTAGAGTGGAACAAGGGTCAATTTGTCCTTGAATCCATAAAATATCACACATTGCTCATCAAAACTCAAGTTTAAGTTATTTTAATGCACAGCTAAGAGCCAATTTTACCCATAATCCACTGCAAATTAGACCTAACTAATGAAGTAAATCACCCTGCAACTGATGTATTGAGACGTCTTTCCGAGAAGTCCGTTGTTTGATCTATACCACAAGTCAAACTTGATGTGAGGCGGCTCCTAAGTAGGTTATGGGATGGTCAGTAAGGTGGTAGAGGGCTTTTATGTTTTATTTCTCATTTATACAATGATGACATCCCAAAATCCATGTGATAAGAAGTTTTATTTTGTATGCTTGAATGGGCTGTAGGGGCCCTTGTTATAATTTTCTGGGTACAAAATGATCAAAAATATAATTTGAATGGCTATTGTTTTTTGTTTTTACGACAGCTTGTTTTTTTCTGTTTCGACATTTTTTCTGGCCTTTTTCTATGAAGTCATGTCCTGCACGCTGCAAACCGATCTGGAAAGGTATGACCCCTGTACGGTCCAGCACTGGGATTACCGGTGAACACCAAAGCTAAAATTTGGAACCTACAGCAATTAAACTTGAGTGAAAAACTATTTAAATAGTTACATTTTGGTCTTGCAAACTGGAACATCACTGGTGTAGAAAGGAAGTGTTTCATCATCTTATCAACAATGACAAATGTCTTCTGGGTGAGTTTTGATCTTTTACTGGGGGAAAGTTCACTGAAGACTGCAGTTATGATTGTCTGCATCAGATAACTTATATTTGCAACTTAACTGAAACCAGGCATGGAAGCATGTTGCGACTTACAATAAGTGCATTCAACCATGAGGGTACAAACCAAGAACAATAAGTATCAAGAACGGAGTATTTTCTCATTGGAGAGAAAAAAAATGCACATGGAGTTTTTCATAATATCCGAGATAGCCTATTTCAAAATCCCAAGAGAGGCTCTTATTTTCTCGTGAAATCTTTTCTCAGAATTCTGAGATAAATATGAAGTAAATTCAGGAAAAACTGAGCAGATTTTTCAAAAATTATATCTAGATCTATTCTCACAGTCTGCCAACAGTTTGACCGTAAGAATACACTCAAAACTTGGCTAGGAGAAGTGAAGTTGGATAAAGTGTCTTCATGTTGCGTGCTACAGAATGGAATGTGCATGCATCCTAGAATCTAACCTGCTTTGAGAACGAGCGCACCTGAGGATGAGATATAGAGAGAGCAAAAGAAATCAACACCTCCTTCACGGTTGCCTTGGGATTTTCACAGCGGTCAAAGAGAACCGGAGTGACCAGTTTGGAGTAAAACTGTTTTTTCAAGCTTCACGTTGTTCCCCCTCGTCTGCTTTGTTTCTGTGTATGTACAGATGACGTCTCAGGATTCTTTGGAAGAGGGTTCTTTGAAAAGATGATTCTGTTTCCTGTAACGTGAACCCTTTCAATTGTGTTGCAATAGTGAAATGTTGTTACAAGGTTCAGTACTGGGGATTAATATAAAAATAAACAGGCCATTTCTGCATCTCACAAATGTTTCAGCACAAAGTCAGTTACGTATCAGAACATTAACTCTTTGTCCTCAAATTGTAAAATGTCCATCATTCATCTTTTTTAAAACAGAAAATCTTTCACTATAGAGATGCACTAAGAGCCAAGTGAAACTGGTCTCGTGTGATTTTAACCGCCCTTGTGCACCTGTCTAAACCAGCTTTACCTGTATTCCCCACTGTAGAAGGAAACCTTTGCCCAGCATCGCATTCTGCTGCATGCTCAGTTCTATCACAGTGTGTGTACAGTCCAAAAGCTTGTATGCTGATGAATTATTGACAAGTGGGAGGATTACACAACACAGCCTCTGAGAGGGACCATGCAGCAGCATGGAGGGGCGAGCGACAGAGGAGAGGCAGGAAACGGGATGAAAACAAAACAAAACCAACAGAGAGAGAGAGAGAGAATGGACAGAATATGAAATGTTGGTGGCGCAATTGATGAATGTGGAGGATGTGTGGTAAAGGTCTGAACCCTGTTGAAAGGATGACATCTGAATTATTCCATTACTCATTTACTAAAAGATTCTGTTGATGGATTATTAAAGAACCGGTGTAAGGTCTAGTTGCATCTAGTGGTGAAGTTGCACACTACATCCAATGACTCCCATCACCCCCCAGCTTCCAAATATGTATATTAACCTACAGTTTCCTTTAGGTCACACAAATATCCTACAGGTAAAACATGGCGGTGCAGCATCGGCAACGCCATGTTTGTGTGTGTTTATTTGTAGAAATAAGCTGCACCAGTTCAGCTCCAGTCACGTCTCTGGCAGTTGACAGAGACCCAGTACTCTCCCATCCGCCTTCCTGCCCAGCCCCCTCTTTTCATTGGTTGACCTAGTGGAGTAACTATGGGAACGACTGGAGAGAGGCTGCCATGCAGAATATGGGGTACAGCTTTTTTGAATGGTGCTCAAGGCTCCATCTCACACACACACACAAACTAAACTTAAATGTGTTCCTGTGGTTTTTATTTTAAATTACCTTATGTATGATGACTTCTCGCGGGCTATTGTAAAATATAAATATCCTGTAATTTGTTATGCTGTGAAGTTTTCTTATAGGCTCAAGTTCAATGGTAACCAGCCTTTTCGACGGGATGGTGACCACTGCTCTAGTTTAATGCTATTACAATAAAGTTTTTTAAATAATATTAATTATAATATCCTAATACATATGTACTCAGTAGTAAATATAAATTTATAAATAATTGATTTTTTATAGCTTTTTAGTAACTGATAAAGCGAATAACAATTTAAAACTCCTTTCCTCTTTTCCAGCAAAAAGAAGCCACAAACAAGAAAAACCTCGAAACAGTTTACCGATCAAACTCAAGTCAGAGATACATCTCAAGTATGATTGTTAAAATAACTTGTGCAATAAATGTTGTTCTACAGTTGAGAGTTTGTTTATTTAAATCCAAATCATTTGCAACAGAATTAACACATTTTTAACGCAACAATGTGTCAAAGTTAGAAAATTCAATGGAAATCATGTTGCGTCAGAAGTAACACAGAATGTGGGGTCCTACTTGAAGCACATTAGTGTGTTGTAATTTGGCACAAATTGTGTTGATATGAACACATCTGCTTTAAGAGTGTATGTTTATCCGCTGATGCCTACTTGCAACTGAACAAACCTGTTGTTCCCTTCTTCAGTGCTTTACACAACATTTCCTATGTTGGAGCACAAAGTAAATCCTCCCAGTTGTGCACGCACATCAGATTTATGTACAAAAACGAATGCACAAACACACACAATGAGAACGATGTCCGCACGCAGC
The DNA here is from genome assembly GCF_963576545.1 of Limanda limanda. Lineage (NCBI taxonomy): Eukaryota > Metazoa > Chordata > Actinopteri > Pleuronectiformes > Pleuronectidae > Limanda > Limanda limanda. Next base: position 13,231,016 of record NC_083655.1, read on the forward strand.
ACCAAAGCAGCAGCGGATTAAATGATGAGATCAGCCAAACACACATGCGCACACCAGCGTGCACCATCCTCCCTGTCAGCATGGCTACAGCTTTGATGTGGTGGGCTGGTAAAAAGTGAGTGTTATGGTCTTACGTAAGGGCTTTTACACAGACCTCAGGGTGCAGGAACACAGAGAGGAAGCTGAGTAGAAAGAGAGGAGGGGGGGTGTTGCTGCACCATTACAAAGGGGATTCGCACTGCACCAAATCCTCCTCCTAATACACTTCATGTGCTGCACCCACAACACAACAGCATGTGACCTGTTTCCAGCAACATGTGTCTTCTTGAAATGATGAGACCTTCGATTTCATGTTTATTAAACACACACACACACACACACACACAGATGCACAGGTTCCGTTTCCACATGAATCAGCTGTGTGTCAGCTGCTTCTTTGTTGTCATGTTGCTCGTCTGTCCCCGTCCCCGCATATATTTTTCCTTTTGCCCCTCTGGAGTCCAACAGCAGACAATGACACATCCATCAGGCTTTCATCCCAGCAATCAATAAAATGTATCGATAACCTATCACGCCCAAGCCAAGCGGTGCTCTTTGCAAGTGTGGCTCCACAACCAAAAAAATGCAACACGCCACACATCAACAAAAAGCATCTCTGTTTCTCTGTTTCTCCCAACCAACCATAGCCTGTGCCCCTTGGGGGATCAGAGCCCCCAGGATGTGTTGGTGTGAAGGATGGAGGAGGGGGAGTGAAGGAGAGAAGGGCTTAGTCTAGTTTCTCTCTGTCTATAAGTACATGATTAAGCACATGAAGCTGCCGGCATTAATGGAATCCGTAAACGCGGTTACAAAGAGTCATGAGCTTGTTTGTCAGCGCAAACACAGTTTTATTCATTAAATAAGAAACGTGAAAGGATTTCACACTGTGAACAGATGGTTAAATAAAGATAACAAATAAAAAACATGACTTTGTTTGCAATGCAGTGATCACATGGAGGCTCAGTTTGTAGGAGAGGAAGGAGAGAAAACAAAAACAGAGGGAGCTGAGCAACATGGCAATATGCTGGCCTCCATGTTTGATGTCATCCCTGTGCAGTGGCGCAACACATCACAGTCAACAAATGCATTAACCCAGGAGGATTTGAACAAAACCTGTTAAATATATAAAATGTCACTAGAAATACTTGTCTAGTTCAACCATTTGATTGTGTGGTTTCCCATTCACAGTTGTGATTTTTGTACCACTGAGCCAACTGTTTTCGTCAGCAGTCCAAAAGTATTAACACATTTTTACCAGGTGCGATGGCTTGTATTGTTGTTCACCCTGTAAATGACTCCATCCATTTTTCCACCTGATTTCTTTCAATCCCTTCCTCAACTCAGAGGGAGGGTGAATGAGATTGATTGCATGCTACTGTAAATTCAAAGAGACAGGAACGGACGTGATCATCCTCGGCTTTCCAAGTGACCTTTACTCTGCTCTTTCCTCTGGGTGAGAAATACTCTCGCCGCAGACCTGGGATCAGGTTACTCCGGGGCCTGTTCTCTGCTACACCATCAGGAGGCTGAAAAGATACCTGAACCTGGAGCGGCGTTTTGGATCAATCATCGGCTCCTAAACCAGATGGAAAGCTACCATGAACTAGAACGACCCTCGAATGTCATTGGAACCCCTTGTGGCTCGGATTAGAGAAAACTCGCCTTTTCCAATGAAAACCCCTCTCTTTCATCTAATGGATGGAGAACACTCTGCCCCCAGTAACTTGCCTCACTCAGTCACTGACAAAGGCCCTTTAGGACTGCAACACACACTACTCATTCTTAATACCAGTACACACACTGTGCAGTAGCTTGTCTCCGTTTTACAAAACACTGGGGGACTTAGAAAACAGTGGATTCCGCCCATTGTCTTGCCCCCACAGAAGGAGGGACAAAGAGGGAAACACACCAACACAGGGGGAAATATATGCTGACCAATGATCTACAATGATGTCAAGGCTACATTCTGATTCACACACAGCTGACAGCGGTTCCTAGAAAGCCAGGAAATGGGGGTGAAGGACTCTGCTCTGAGTTAGCATCAGTCCCCAGATTTTACGGATAGAGGGCAGACTATAGACAAGCTGGTGCAATCACAGTTTAAGATCTGTGCCATGTGACCTAGGACAACGGGGCTTACAAAACAGTATGAAATCCAGTGAAGGAGAAAGTACTAACTAGAAAAAAATAGTTGTTAGTGCATGTGTCTTTAGAGAAGATAGTCATCCAGTGTAGCTACGAAGAAAGTGCCAAAGGCTGAACAGTGTGTGTCTTAGATCCTTCAGTGTTAGATGATGTTCCTGACCTTTGTGCCGGGTGAGTGTGTGTGGCACTACATGCAGAGATGGAGAAAAAAGGTTTTGTGTGTGTGTCCGTGTGTTATGTCAGTGCAAGGGATCCCTCCAGTTAGAATATTGCGATTTCCAGGTTTCCTTCTGTAGCTTAACACTTGTAAATCCCCGAGGTTGATGGATGGATGTACTTCCAGTGATGTTGTGATGCAGATCCAAATGTCACAGGCTTAATCCAAACTTCCAAAATAATATTATTTACCAGTCAATAAACTGGAGCCTTTTGCAGAGAAGCGTTCCTGTATTTGTAACTACAAAGTTTTACAACCAGTTCAGACCTCAGAATTCATTTGGAAATATGCATATTAGGTTGAATAAACTGTGCAGTCACAAGAAGAGCTAAAAATAAAACACACATACAACAGCGAAACAAAAAAATGTGGGTCATCCCAGGCTGTGGATGTTGTTGAGTTTATTCCAGACTATTAGATTGAAGATTGTTCTTTCAAACTTTGGCGCTAAATTCAGCGGATTAGGAGGTACTTTGTTACTGATTAGACAAGATGACAAACTCAAAACAAATAGAAAAACTTTTAGATTAGGTCCTTCTCAGCAAATTGAGTTATGCGATTTGGAATTCCATAAGAAAACAGGAGATATAAAAAAAGGTGCTCTGCTGTTTTTTTCCCTCTTTATCGCAGTGTGCAGTCTTGAGCTGAATCCAAGTATCAGTAGGTCAGGAGCTTTTCCAGGAAGCTACAAGGCAAATGTGTCTATTGCATGGCCATGGATTGTCAAGAGTCAACCTCCAATGTTCCTGCGAGGGGCCATGAAGTGTGAACACAGCTCTTTGGAGTCTCCTCGTGACTTTCTCAAGTGAACAAACCCACTCATTCTAGTCGTCGTAAGCCAAAACACTAGAGGAGTGAGTGCTTTTAGGATTTCAGAGGAATTTATAGGCTGTTAACTCCACAGCTCTACATTTTTCTGTGTCTGGGAAAACTTTTAGCTATGCATAAACCGCACTGTAGAAAGGTACAAACTCAAACCCAGACATTAGTGGGGGAGAACAACCTGTTTGATAGAAATTACTTCTTGTGGGCAGTTCCTCTGCTGCCGGGTTGGTTTCCAGATCGACGGACAGGCACCTTGGATACAGGGATTCTGGTGCGAACTGGGGGAGGCGCTTCGGTCTTTGGTGGTTGGGATTCAGCCTCCACCACGGACGACAGGGCTGACTGGCTCACAGAGTGGGGTGGTGACGACTGTTTGTTGCTTACTGGGATTTTGGAGTCCCGTGGAAGGCTGGCGCTGCCTTTCATCGATCGAAATGAAGAAGAGGAGGAGGAGGAAGGAGGAGTTGTCTGGGATGTGGGGCTCAGTTTGTACTCAGTAGATGGAGAAGGGGTACTGTTTAGATCGTCATCGCCTTCCTGTTCTTCATCATATTGACGCTCTTCAGGGTCATCGTAAAGGTCATACAGTTGGTCTCCAGAGTAGCTGTCGCGTGATAGGGCCATCCTCTGGTTACGCTGCAGCCTGCTCTCATCAGGCGTCGCTGTGGGTGTTGCTGAGGGTGTGTCCCAGTAGCCCTCATCACTGAGTGGCTCCTTCTCCCCAGGTGATGTTGGATGGCGGCCATGTGTGTGAGGGAGGGAGCTTTTAGCTGCCCGGACTGCAGCTCCACCGACTACTGGAATTTTGCTGAGCCCCAATGCCTTCACCTGGGGTACCTTCCGTTCCGAAATCCTGGAGGCTAGAGAAAGGTGGCTGCTAGAGGGGTTGGAGCGAGGGGGATACGTGGAAGTAGGGGTGGTGGAGGGAGGTTGGTGCAATCTGGGCAAAGCCGGAGAGTTGTCCCCCGTGGAGGGCAGCATGTGCCAGAGCCCTTGCATGTCTGCATCGTCCACGCCTTCTGGACTTGCCATTTCTTCCCCTCCACCCATGTAAGCCACCACACCACTACCAGCTGGGTGCTGCTGAGGTGGAGGTGGAGCCCGAGCCCTGGCTGGGAGGGAGGCATGCCCTGAGCTTAAGGAAACAGAGTAGATGGGCTGGCTGAGCTGGGAAGGTAGAGGGGGTTTGGACGGGGATCCGCGGGATGTGGCACTAGCGACACCAACAGCTCTCCCAACACTTGCTGCCACAGGCCCCCCTCCTCCGCCACTACTGCTGCTGCTCGTGCCACTGCCCCCATTACCCGCCGGACCCTCATCGTCTGCATCGGCAGTAATGTCCCCACAGCCTGTCAGTGAATCAAAGCTCTTAAGAGATGTGACGTCATTGAAGAGAAGAGAGCAGAGTCTGTCCACCGAAGGTTCCGAGGGTGGGTCCCCCGTGCTGCAGCGGTCCAAGGGGGGCGAAGCAAGTGAGGGGGTGAGGCTGGAAATTGAGGCTTTGGCTTTTTGAATGGTCGGCCGCAGCGGCGAGTCAGTGGGTGTGTAAGGAACGGGGGAGTCTGGTTCAACAGATGGCCCTGTCATGGCAACACAGTGTGGTGGTGTCATGGTAACAGTAGTAATGGGAGTCTCTGCTGCTTGGAGGTTGGGCTCTGCCTCTTCATTCCCACAATCCTCTTGGTGATGATGCGGAGGTGGTTCAAGGGTGAGAGTAATATCCTTTACCTTCTCAGAGTCGGTACTATCCCCATCCTTCTCCTTGGGACCTTCCACCTCGACCCCATCTCCCTCGTTAGTTTTTTCCTTTCGTCTCCATCGCATGCTGCTGAAGAAGCCCTTTAGGCCCCTCCCTCTTCTAACAAGTCCCGACCCCCCATTTTCACTCGACCTAAAACTCCCACGTCGGAGGAGAGAGAAGAAACTCAGGGATTTGCTGAGAGACCTCACCGGTCCTGCTTCCAGGCTGGCGAGCCCGTCCCCTCTCTGTCCATCAGTGTCGTTGGTTGAGCCTATTAGTCCATCGTGGGTTTTACTCCGAACCAGCTCCACCGCCGAGCCATTCCCATTCAAAGAATTCCCATTGTCAGAATTCCCGTTGCTCCCGCTGTTTGTGGCCCCTTTGTTCCTGAAGGAGAAGAAGCTGGCCATTCCAGAGCCGGTGCGTCGCTTTCCGAAGAGTTTGAAGGCAGCTTTGTTGATCTTCCCAGTGGGCTGGGGGTCACACTGAGGGGCCACAGGAGGCTCCACGCACTCAGACTGCACCTCCATTATCTAGCTCTCGCTATCACTCCCCCTCTATCGTCTCCCGCGAGCTCTCTAGCTGCCTTGCTATCCTCTCTCTCTCCTTCTCTCTCTCTCTTTCTCTCTCTGGCAACACATACACTCACCCTCTCTCTCCACCCTGCTGTCTGGTCCTCTCACTCCCACTCTGACTTACTCTAACGCATGCCTGCTGGTTTTCTCTCCCTGTCTCCATCCCTCCCTCCCTCTCTCTCTCTCTCTCTCTCTCTCGCGCTCTCTCTCCGGGTGCTGCTCCTTACTGTATCCATGGCAACTGGGTGGGCTAAGCAGCTTTCGTCAACGTTGGCGGGGTGCCAGTGTCTTTCCTCCCCACCCTCCCCCCATCCTTGTCCTCCCCTCATCCTCCATCCAATGCACCGTTTGCTCATTTCATTTAACCGTTCATCAATCTACGAGGCCGGACCTCGTTACATCCATCCCTTTGGTTCTGCACAGGTTTCCCTCTGCACACGTCTTAGTGCATTTGGCAAATGGGAGACAGATGCAATATGAAAGATTAAACATGAGTTTAATATATTTATGCAAACTCTCTCAGTGAGTCATGCGATTGGAATGGCAAATCGTTGCGCTTTTCTTATGTTTGTTTGACTTTGATGCTGTTTATCTATATGGAAATGTAAAAAACAAATGAAAGCAAACTATGTAATAGCAGCAAGTTTTACATATATGAATAATAACTGGCGCATGACATTACAAATTCTTCACGTCACACACTTCATCTCGCCCTGTGCATGTGTGCGTCTGTGTGTGAGAGAGAGCAGAAAAGCTCAAAGTAAACTAAATAAGCGCGTCACAATCCTGAATTAGAGGATTGAAATACAAGACCTGCTGATCAACAGAATGAGTGGGCTTAAGCCGGGATATGGATTTAGAAAAGGAAAACAATTATATTTCAGTGTTGTTACACACACACTAATATATACCTCAGACAAGCCTCCAACATAGTTTGGGCAAGACACACAATATAGGCCATCTGGCATTGGGCCCTCTTCCATATTGACACAAAGGGCCAGGTGTCTGATTGGTGATGACATTGTATTTAATTGTCATCCTGTGTCTGTGTCTTTGTAGCAACAATAAACCAAAGCCATGAGGCTGTTTGTTTCCAGTTTTACCAGTTATGTTTGACCAGGCTTGTTTACCTTAATTTCTCTGTAGAAATTAGCCAACGGTGTCTGGATCTAAAACACTTACAAAAGTCTCACTGTTTGTGTTCTGTGTGGAGAAATGTTTGATTGCATGGACTCGTCTGATTGTAAATAGTTTACGGCGAACAGATACCAGCTGTCTACTCTGGATGCACCAAAACATTGGCCATTGCCCCTAGAGGCTAATTTGTCCTCAGACTTTAGCTGATGGGCTCTGAGATTGGTTTGCTTGTGACGTGCGGCCAAGAGAACAACCTTTCTTTTGACATTATATATTACAGAGATTTATATAAAAGAGAATATTTTGGAGTTGGTGCTTGGCAGCTTCCCTTGAGCCACTTATTTTGGAAGGTACATCTCCGAGTTCTCCAGTTGTTGGTGCTGAGAGTGATCCACCATGGGTGCTCTTTTCACTGCCTATTCTATCCTCCCAACCCCCATGAATCTCCCAGATACCCCGACCCACTTACAAGCCTCCGCTCCCCACCTTCCCTTCCTCCCCTGCTCCTTTTCTCTCGCTCTCCTCCTCCTCCTCCTTCTACTCCTTAGTCGCTGTGGGCATACAGACTCTCTTCTTCCAGCCCACTGCTATCAAACAATGTCTGCATTCATCCCCCCAAGGCAACAACACACACACAGATCCACAGACGTCCTCACACCCACACAAGCACAGTCTGTGGGCTTCCCCAGAGTGAAGCGCTGGAGCGTAGTATCTTCCTTATGCTCTCCCGCCAATGAGAAAGATAATCTGCCCCAGAGTCAGTCCCCTCAGCCCTCCCGCTTTCCAGAGTGTCAGTCACCCAGAATGCAGTCTTTCAGGTATATCAGATACTCAAGCAGAATGCGCCACAGCTACAGGCTGCTACAGCAGGTCAGCTGGCTGATGGGTGGACGTGAAGTTGACACTGAGCAGCAGATGGCTGGTGGATTGAGGAGTGGGTTCAGTTATCACATGGTGAGACAAAGGATATTTGCAGAGTTCTAGGGGTGGAAACCCACATCGTCATGCTTGTTTAAAACCTTCCGACGACAGTAAAGCATGCGTTATCGTAAATAGGTTTAGAGGAAGATACCGAGACACGAAAAGAAAATACAGCGGTTGCAAAATGCAACATGTGCATTGTTCCCAACCCTAATGATTATGTGTCTTTTCAGCTGTAAGAGAGAAGACAAAGTGCACACATGCAATAGAAGAAGCCCCCCCACCCCCCACCCCCCTCTTTTTTTTTGTCTAAATAGGGTTCCCATTTCAGCCCCTTGAGGGAATCCCAGCACTAAGTGGGACAGTTAGAGGACATTTCTCTTTGCCTCTGTGCTGTGTTTTTCTAATGATATAGCTGCTTGTGTGTGTGGGTGTGCAATGCAGCCTGTGCAACAATGGTGCACTAATTTTGCACAATGGATATGATTATTGATGTTGTATTTAAAAGCACTTGGGTGTTTGTGTGTGACAGAGAGAACGCAGATTAGTGATACAATGAGTTCAAAGGAACTGGACCTGACATGTAGTCATGCACACTGTACACTGAATTTCATCCACAATCCAGTGGTGGAGGGAATACTCTCCTGCCTGTGCAATTCAATGGCTTATGCGTGCAGTCCATTTCACTGTGTATATTCTGTTCACACTCTATGTATTAGTTTTTATTCCAAATATTTATAATATATAGCATGTTTGCTTATTATTACATTTTGACTGCCCCCTTACTTGCTGTAACACTGCAAATGTCCCTTTTGTAGGACCAATACAGGATTATCTTATCTTTAAAAGTAGCCTACTACATTACTCTCTTTACTTGAGTAAGAGCAATAACTATGTGTGTGGGGTTGGGCTTTGCCGTTCCGAGTTCAGGGAAAAACAGAAACCTTCCTGTTTCTGTGAGTGTTTCACTATTTGCATTTAAAATAAAGTAGTCACATCCTCTAATGCAAAATCTTCCAGAGATGCAAATTATTACGAGGTGATGCATGTGTTTGTTTTTCCCTGGAAATACGAAAGAGTCTCCTCTTGTAAAGCCTCCTCTGAACATAATTTAATTGGCCTGCCTTATTAAACTTTGTGTTATCATCCAATTTATGATACCCAATGTTCCCACTAGGTAAATACATTGATGTTTGATGTGCAACCTTTAACATCATGTTTAATATCCGGGATATTATAGTGTTATATTGTGAGTCATTACTTCATCATCGTCTTCCAGCTACCGATTAAACTAAGCTATATTGTATGTGTGTGTGTGTGCGCCATGTTTGTGCATATGTACAGAAGTAAGTAAAGCCCCTGGGATTACCCTCTCGGCCCTTTTGTTACTGTTAGTAATCAACAGGGAGGGGTACTAACTGTTGTTAATCCTTCTTAGCACAAACTCTGCAAACACTTCCAAAAACCGTGCACACACCACACACACACACACACACACACACACACACACACACACACACACACACACACACACACACACACACACACACACACACACACACACACACACACACACACACACACACACACACACACACACACACACACACACACACACACACACACACACACACACAGCAGAGCCCACAGCATCAAACTTTAAGGAATATACCATTTGGGTTGGAGCTCCCCAAAGGTATACTCAACAAATTATAAAACACAATACTTTGTAAATTTAAAAACAGGCAAAAAGATGTGATACATTCATTGTACAAGGGATTGAATAGGAGGAGTGCAGTTGCCTAATTGTCCAAAACATTGCAGACCTATGGCATCTTATCAATTTGAAACACTTTGTGTAAATAGGTGAAATATCATTAGGTGGGGGATTTTAGTCAAATGTTATAACAAGAGAGAGAGAGACACACACAAAGACCCACACACGGACAATAGGCGTGGACACCACCTGTGTGTGTATACACTGTGTGTGTGTACAGTCCATCCAGAAAGTATTCACAGCGCCTCACTTTTTCCACATTTTGTTATGTGACAGCCTTATTCCAAAATGAATTAAATTAATTTTTTCCCTCAAGATTCTACACACAATACCCCATAATGACAAAGTGATAAAGGTTGTTGAAAATTTTTTGCAAATTTATAACAAATAAAGGACGGAAATATAACATGGAAAAAATTAATTGAATCCATTTTGGAATAAGGCTGTAACATAACAAAATGTGGAAAAAGTGAAGCGCTGTGAATACTTTCCGGATGCACTGTATGTGGACTGTGTCTGCCTGTCTTGCATGAGTCTGTGTTTATGTTGAGTGTAAGTACAGTAGTGTTTCCCCCTTGTCTTCAGTGTTCTACCAGCATGGCATGTTCTGCACATCTGAATGATTCAGAACCCTGAGGGAGCCCAACAGCAGCTTGTTCTCAATGTTTAATGTGAGATAAAATGCACAAGTAAGCTACATGAGGACGCCTGCCTGAGCGCAGTGAGCCGGCGGCCACGGTGCTCGAGGTGCGTTTACTAAGACTAAGCATTTGGTCAGCATTCCAACCTTGTCACGAACACCGGATTATCATGAAGCAGGGGTGGGGAACCCTCCAGCCCACCAGAGAACCCGAGCTGGCCAGTGAAAGGTCAATTCCAAGAACAAAAGCACTTGGGTGGAGTTATCGATCAAACTCAGCGGTGATTCAACACACTGAAATGAGTTGGTTGCTATTTGTTTCCTCACCCAGTTTGTTTGTCTTTTAGCAGGATGATGCAAAAGCTACTGATCGGCTTACCCTGAAACTTGGTGGAAGGATGCTGTGGGTCAGGAAAGAGCCGGCTAAAGTTTGGTGCAGATCCAGGCATCTTTTTCGTGTGATTGTGGAAGTGGGAGAGAGAGTATGGAAGAGGCAGATCAGAACAGAACCTGTGGATTCACCCCTCGTGGGTTCTCCACATAACAAAGTAATGACATTAGGGACTCCAGAGTGGCTTTATGAATGCTGGAGAAAATAGAGCAAATATGACCCTGAAGGATTTCCATGATAAATTAAATTGACAAATTAACAATGAATACAAATTACTGATCTGGAAGTTGGTGGAAGAAATGGAACTACAAAACAATTTTGCAAATGGGGGTAAAAAGGAAGGGTAGAAACAAATCTTTGCTGTAAACCCTCCTCTTTATATTTCTTCTACGTGTGGGTACTTATTGCACCAAACACTGGGCCCCTTTTTCTTTCAATTGACAGAGCTTTGAAATAAAGCTGACACAAGGCGTACATACATAACACTGTACTGTCAGGCTGCATCTGTACTGAAAGCTGGTGAAGCTGAAGAACGACACATTTAGTTACTCAGACACTGAGTTGTCTGAGGCAAAAGTTTGTCCCACAATTCCATTTGGTAATTAAAACAGGGAAATTGTTTGCTTTCCGTGGTTAGCTATTGATATTTGCAAATTATAAGTTTGACTGACTTTCCTTATGTCATCCAGCTTAAACATCAAACGTGCCTCTGAAGCTAGCTAGACCGGTTGAGGAGCATGTTTGCTCGCACAGTACATTAAATAAATCACTTCTGAGCTTTGACATGACGCAAAACTTACAACTGCAGTCTGGAATTAACACAGAATTACTGTATCAACAAATTTAAGCCAAAATACATTTTAGCTAAAAAATTAATATGAATTTATGGCCCAAATTCACATGCTACATCCCCTGGGCAATACATGTTAACATGATGTAATGCTCCAAGAAATGGCAAAAACTATAGATTATAGTTTATGCAGATATACTTAGTGTGATATATTTGCTGTGTGGGGTTATTGCTGAGCTTCCAAAAACGTATTGGAGAACTTAAAAACAGTCCAGCAAATCATGTATTTTATTTGACAGGCCAACTCATGACCTAAGGCCTCGTCTGTTGTGTTTGTGTGTGTGTGTGAGAGACAGTGCCCCCCCCCCCGATCACGGTCAGCCGCCATTAAGTATAAATCAACGACATAGCAGAGAGGGTGACCGATAAGATTTTGGGATCAATGTGCATTAGGAAGAGAGATTATCTGATCAATGCGAGAGGTACAATCGGATTAAATGATCAATGAGGGCGACAGATAGCAGCTGGACCCTGGTCCATTGTAAAAAATTAACTCAATTAAGCGAAATGGCAGCTGACTAATTAAAACACAAATCACACTCCAGTTTTGCCGGATGCAGATACAGCAGTGGAGACACAATTTTGGTTTAGCATAATTTACTAGATTATTTTAAATTTTTTGTCCAATCTGAGCCAGATGAGCTCAGGTCATGAGCAACATCCAGATTAGTTTGGACTCAAGCCTTTGGGATGAAATGAAATGAAATATTTCTGGTGCCAAAAAAGTGTCTGTGTGGACTTGAGTATTGTGACACATTGATAGGAATATAATTTGGATTATTAAAACAAACTAGAAGACACACCATTTTTCAGATGAATTTATTCTCCTCTCTATTCATTTCCTCCTCATAGTGCTTTTAAACATTAATAAAAAAAAAGAAGCCTTTTTTCCAATAGGTGCAATATATGACAATGATGAGGCTTTCCGCAGAGATTTAGACTACAAAGACGTACGACTTCATCCACTCGTCCCATTCAGGACCCCTGCATAATCAGCACATAATCACATACAGAGCAACAGCTTCACCTTGACATGCACACACTTTCGCCAAGCCACGCCTGTCCCTCAGTATCCCACAGCAGCCCCCCGTTCCCTCTCAGCAGGTCATGCGCGCCACACCAAACTCCAGACTGACAATGGCCGGCTCTTCCTTGGACAGCTCGCTGTTGAATGTCCCTTCCAGCTCCCCGTAGCTGTGCTTCCTGCTATCGTTGCCACTGCTGCCCTCAACAGTCCGCTCTGTGTTGGTGCTCTCCGTGGCCTCCTCGCCCACCTCTTCCTCCTCCTGCTGCTCGTCCTCCTCGGCCCGCCGCTGCACCTCTTTGTGGTTGATGGGCGCCCCCAGGATGAGGGAGTCTGGACGCGGAGGGAGGGAGTTGGAGTGCTGGTCTCTGGTGGGGGGAGCCACGGGGGGCTCAGAGGTCGCGACTGGGGTCACGCCGAGCTGTTGAAGCCTCTGAAGAGAGACAGAGGAGTAGAAAAACAAATGCATGTGAGTAAAACAACACATTCTAAGAATATTACAGCATATTTCAGATGAACATTAACAGTTGAAATATTTAAACATGTTTCAAAATTAAATATAAATGTTGTGATGGTAATGCAGATGGTTTTTCATTCGAATGAACCTGAACTAAAAATGCTTCTGGAAAGTAAACATGATGTGTGGTAACTAAGTATTTATTCTATCTCAGGACAACATCTAATTGTTTCAGAATAATGGTGGACCACACAAGATAATTAACTCCTAATGAGATATGGATAACGAAAGGATTCTAGGCTTGAGCTTTTTAACTCTGCCAAGGCCATGTGTTCACCCCTGTCCATTTGTTTGTGAGCAATTATACGTCAAGATTGGAGTCAAGAAAGAACCCAGTACACCTCAGTGCGGATGGATCCATATATGTTTAGTCCACACTTTCTTTGGCTCTGTGAGATGTTTTCCTACATTTTCATAGATTTTTTGAGAAAAATTATTGGATGCTGCAAAACCATTATGTTCAGGGGACTGAAATTGTGTGTAAGAAATTTAGTGCAGATCCAAATAACTGGACCTAGTGAATTTGACTGTGGCTTCACAAGGAGACCGCCCTGCCGGAGGTATATACAGTTGCCTATTTATCAACAGTGATCATGCAAAATGATAAAATCTGAATACGGGCTTCAGAGAACAACATTTTTTGTGAACTCACGCTCTCCAGTGCTTGCATTGTGCTCTCGGCTTTGCGACTGTTCTCCCTCAGAGTCAGAATGGTTTTGAGGATAGACTGACGTGGGTGCATGGAGCGATCGAACTGGTGGTACATGTTCCTCCAGAACCTTGGAAACGCAGGCGCACACAAACATATAGATAAGACTCCATTCATAGCATTAAAGGGGATAATCAAAGTGCAGGACTATTAATATGTAACAGCTGGGAAGGTGAGGAGGGCCGCACTGACTTGAAATGGTAAGGCAGGGTCGAAGGCTCCAGCACAGGGTGCAGCTCAGAGTATGCAGGGCTGTAGAACGGATTCAAGTAGTTCTGTTTCTCGCTCATTAGGAATGCCCACAGCGAGTGCGTCCGCTCTCTGAGCCTTGAGCACAAAACATTTAAGAGACAAACAACACATTTGAGCATCATCAAGAAAAGTGAATGTTTAGATCCATAAAACTGAGGTAAAATATGAGATCACACACAGAGAGTATATATATATATATATATATAATATATATATATATATATATAGGTGAGTGAATATAAAAACTTTTCTCATAAAATCTCCCTTATGTGGATTTAAAACCATAATTTGTTACATTCATATTTTTTGATAGCCTGATAACATGCAGCAGATTAGATGACGTGGTTAGAGGATTGGAATGTGGACATATCATCTGTCACACTTTCAATCCACCAACAAAACCAGGAAGAATGTTTGTTTAAGGCTGGCACAACATTAGGATGCTACCGACATAGGACAATGATTGTCCTATGTCAAAATGGTTGTTTGATCTATTTTAAATGTTTGATCGGTGCTTGGTTTTGTAGGTGGCACCCTTGTAAAAACACAAGATCAACTTGGAATTTCTGCTTATGTTTGCTTAAGATCATATTCCTGGATCGGTCTGTAGATCTACACTTTAAAGCACAGCGAAGATCGTAAATATTCTCGCCCTTTTATAACTGTAGATTATATTGGTGTATGCGAAATAACCAATCAACGCATGAAACAAATGTGTGCGTGTCTGACTCACTTCAGCTCCTCCCTCTGCCTCTGATTGTTTCCAAGGAAGTTTCCATATTGACAGGAATGGACGTGTTCATGGATCTGCAGCAGGAACCACTCGCTAAATTCGAATGCCTGAGTACATATGTTGTACAAACATGTTACATACAGCATGATGCATTAAGCACATACTGGACAGTGCCTAGGACCTTACAATACAATGCAATACACCTCATTCAAAGCACAAACCTGTGGGACCTGTTCCATTAGCTGCCAGACACATTCAAGGAACTGAGTGAAAATCGGAGAAACCTCCTTTGGATCGCCATCCAACTGATCACACCTACAATAGCAATAATAATCAATAAATATAAGGACAACACATCAAAGATGATTAACTTCAACATTCATTTTGCAAAGATCTTATTCATATTTCTGTAGCACTACAGCAGTAAAAAAAATATTGAACTATTACTATTTTGAGTATTAGCTGTTTTGAGCAGTCTTCTCGGAGAAGAGGCAAGTGTTTGGGAAGCGAGAAGCAAGATTAGTGGAATATATAATGAAAATAAAATGGGGTGACTATGATTATAATCCTGCTTGAGTTTGCTCTAGATCTGAACACTGATTACATCTCTACGGTGAACCAGTTCAAAGCTCACCTGTCTGCAAACTTGTGACCAAAGGAGATCCAGTCTTTCTCTATCAGAACCTGCAAACACATGCAAAGGAAGATCAAGTATGGCGCAAAAAATGTACATCTAGCAGACATTTCAATTACGCTCTTCAATTTGTAATGGAAATTCTGCATTTGCGTTATGATTAATGGATGAGCAGACATGTATGTAGAAGATTGGATTAACAGATGTGTTCATCTTAAAGATCAGCTGTGAGTTAACTTAGGATTTTACGAATATTGCTCGGGCACTCAAAATTCATGGTCTCAAGAAGCTCGAGTGCCTCTGAGCAGATTCCAGGGGCCTTTGTTCTGTAAATAAAGCCATGATGACCCCACCCTGATAAAGCATCGTATGATGTTTTATCAGGGTAGGGACACGGCCCCTCCCCGTATACTGATTTCTCCTCTGCTCATTGTACATGTCAGAGTGCTACGAAGGGCACTGGCGCTCAAGGAAATGCATATAAAAATACCGTACAATGATTTCTCATAAAGCTAACTGGTCAATTAAGAGGTTTAAATTTGAGCAATGTCAAAACTAAAAAAGTAATTAGCTATTACTCAGGAGGGGCAGGGGGGCATTGATTTGTATCAAGTGTTTCCCCCCCAACAAAGTGATTGATCAGAGTTAAGATGATCGTTTCAGTATAAGGTCATGAATAATAAATAACAAATTAGGTCTTATTTTCATGAAACGAAATGTGTGTGTTTGTGTTGTACCATGAAGCCCTTGATGGTACGGTAGTAAGGGTCCATGAGCAATGCTCCCAAGGAGCAGACTTGGGCTGTTCTGTCCCACCCGTCTGAACAATGAACCAATATACTGGCTCCTTCCACCGTCACCGCCTGGGATCAACAGTGAAGACAGACAGTTAAATATTCTGATGGCGATTTTTCATTTAAAAAAAAGGAACAGGAAGCAATCTTTGGCTGTAAATGACTAGGATGGACAAGTGGAAATGGGCCGGTGAAAGTTACCTTGGTAAGAAAAATGGCGGCGTCTACAATGGCCTTGATGTGCCGCAGCCAGCCGCAACTTTCCAGGCCAACCAAGTAGTCACTCATGGAGAGAGAGCGATTCCCAATCACTGAGAGGCACACACAGAAAGAAACTGTCAGATTAACCATTGACCTATTATTTGCACTGTCTGTTTGGTAACGTGTTCAACCTTCTATCAGTTTCTGCAGACTGGTTCTCATGACATGGATGTTTTCGATGCCAACAAACTGGAAGCGGATGTTGGAGTAGTTGTCCTCGTTCTCGTAGCCTTTACCAGCTGCTCGGTTAGCGAGCGCATTCAACTGCAGGACAGAATGAACAGATAAAAAAAAAAATTATAATAATAATCGCAAGACTCCTGTGAACACATATTTATTTGTTCATACTTGTACCGACAGAACAACAACGAAACCAGGATGTGGTTGTTTTATGAACCTGCGGTTTTATGAACCTTGGACACGTTATCCGAGGTCCTTGTTTGATGTCAACACCATACCTTCGGCCTGGTATCCATGACGTAGACGAATCGGCTGTTGTGGTTGGCTTTGCTGATGACCTGCAGCAGGCTCTCGTCCTCTAAGCATCGAGCACTGAAGCCAGAGAGAGGCTGGCTGCATCGACACACTGCTGCCTGTCAGTGTGAACAAGTCCATACCGATCAGAACCAGGGATTGTACAAAATACTGCAGCTAAATTATAAGCCAGCACGGATCATTTGACCACATTCATTACCCCCCTTTATGTATCATCTAAAATTAAACAACTTGAGCTTGTGTTAACAAAATTGAAAAGGAATCCAAACGTCAACAGCAACTTAACAGCCACTTTTTTTGTCGTGTTTCAGGAACAGTACAAAGGCTGTGCTTGTACTCAGTCTTTATAAACCAGAGTGATTAAGTGCAGACAAAGTTGATACATGAAAGAAAGTCACACATAATATGGACAGGACAGAAACCTTTAATACCAGGAATCATAATGTGGCTGCGTGCGATCGTGGCACAAAGTTGAGAATGTTGTGGTTAAGTGCTGGAAAATGTGTTTGAACAGGTTTTGCTCATGCAAGGCTCAACATTAGCCTTGTTGTGGGTTCATCAGTTCCCTCAGGCACTTTTTTTATAAGATAATTTCCCGGAATTTCCATCAGTTTCAAATAGAGATTAAAATTAATTTTGGGCATGCAAAGCAAAATTATACCCTACTTGCTACACCTTTAGCAGCAGTTTTTACATTCTCTCTAAACTACGACAACAAGCAAACATATAATTAAAAAATAGTAGTACCTTTTTCTCCTGGTAGAAGTATGTGAGTACAGGAAATCGTCCTTTGCTCCTGAACTTGGAACTCCCCACAATGATAGGCTTACTGGCTGCGATGGGAACATACAGGTCTCGTGGATACGTCTCACACACCTGGAATAACCAGACACGAAACCATGCAAACATCACAAATACAATCACACACAGGGACACAAAAAGATGTTGACTGACATCTCCTGGTTGGCCAGCTTTGTCACTCTTACTTTGTTAGTTCCTACTTATGTAGGTCTATGGTGCGTATCTGTTTTGTTCTGATTAGGAAGGACGTGGGTCACTGTCTGATCTGATCACAAGTGGACAGCGCCGAGATCGTCTGTTCACACACTCAAGCTGCATCTCATATGACTGCATGGGATTGGACCTCACTTCCCCGCTCTATATGTAACATGTGCACTTTGATGGGTTGCCATTCCACCCCAGCAGACTACAGACCACCAGCATCAGAAATGCCGCCGATACTGGGGAGCACTGTTTTTAAAGCGGCAAAGAAGAGGTGATTTTCAAGAGTGTAGCCCGAACCCCCTTAAATGACAGGCCACATTTCATGCTGTGAAACTCTTAGCGCTGACCACTTGTGGATCTGTCCATCCACGATGTATTCCAGGTCTAAACGGGGTCTCAGTCACTGCTGCTAAAACAGATTGCGAGGGGAAAACTGAATTTCCCTGTGGGGATGAAGAAAGTCAATAATTCCTTAATTCTTTCTTTCTAAAGCTAATAAAATGTTAATTATTACTTAACCTATTACTACTAACTTGATGGTTTACAACTTATAGCCGACTGCCAACCTTGTAGTCTCTGTTGACGTCGGTGAGCTGCCACTGGTCACAGGGGACACCCATCCTCTCATACTCTGCCCTCAGGTCGATGAGCTGCCATCCCTCTTCTCTCTGTTGGTCATTCTGTTTTGGGTTGTAGGAGAAAGCGTAGAGCTCCGGATAGCATACTGTGTGGAGGAGAAGACAACCAGAAGATAAGTGTGTTGATAATGTAGTGTGTTGACATATTAAACATTATAAGACAGGAGGGGGCAAGGACAGCAACAAACACTGGAACAGAGACAGACACGCAGACACGCACCAGGCCGTAGAAGACGCAGGAGCGAGCTGTAGACATCGTGGCAGTCTCGTTCTCTCTGTATCACGAAATGCACCAATCGGAAGTTACGACACTGGATGACCAGAGGGCAGCCTGTGGTGGTGAGGGACAGCTTCTCCACAGAGGCAATATGGTGATGCAAAACCTACAGGGAAGACAGAGAGAGAGACTTCATTATTTTCAGTGGATTTCTGGTGCAAACCAAATGCGGCTCTGGGTCGGCTTGGAAAGGCTGGGGGCAGAAGGAACGAAGACCACGGCCAAAAGGTTTCACAAAAGCGTCTGCATTTTGGGGGGACGAATGCGGGCCGAAGCCTGCCTGCGACAGCCGAGGAGACACGGGGGTCTCCGAGTGATGGAAAAGCGACCCTCAGTCTTCAATTGGCTCAGGCTCCGATTTGTATTTATTTTTATTTATTTAATTATAGTGTAAACTTTTGTTAACAGTTCATATATTATTCATAGTTTTAAGTTAAAACGTGTTTTGTATTTATTTATATTTATAATCTACTTTAAACAGTTTGTATATTTGGCAATAAAATAAGCCTTTCTTAAATGTCGTCAAGCGTCATTTTGATCATCTTTTTTTTTTTTTTAAGTATCGGTTCAGGCACCGTTTAGTCACCGGTATCGTTTTAAAAGTATCGGTTAGGAACCGGTATTGGAAAAAGACCAAACGATACCCATCCCTAATAATGAGGTTTTGAACCCTTACCCCACTTGCTCTTACCACAGACAGTGTTGCATACTTCCACCTGTTTGCTCAACACACCGACACAGACTTGCATGTACTTCAGTGTTATACACAGTGTGCTTCATGAGGTCAGAAACAGATTAAAGTGGCTGCAGATTGAGGTAAAAAAAAAGATGCATGTTTCTGGGAAACTACTGGCAGCATTAAACGGCAGAAATCCTGCTAATGTAGGTTTGCACAAATGATATGTTGAGATCTACTCACCCAGATCTCCTGTCCGGCCGAGGTTGAGTTGTTAGCGCTGCTCTCCACGAAGATGAGATGAGTAGCTGTGAGGTACAGTGTGCCGCTCGTGGATTTGTTGCTGAAACGCTCCAACAACCGCACGTGCTCCACCTGCAAGCACAACCGGAAACCATTAACAATCAGCGGTGCCCAGTGAAAAAAGGATCTTGCTAACTGGAATGACACCAGTTACAAAATGAAAGGGTGGCACTTGGCACTGGTTTCAACTGGAGCACCACCTGCTCCTCGGTATTAGCTGCCAGTCTGATTATAATAGGAGTGGACAATTATTTTGGCACATACAATAAAAAGGCTTAATGATTTTGGTCACTGAGTAATGCAGCAGCCATAATGAATAAACCTGCTGCTCTTTAACTAAACCGGTCCTTACCAACTACCGGTTATTCAGAATGTGCCCTCATCCATTACCTCAACCCATCAGTTCTGATAAACAGTTACTAAACGTTTGACACAGGAAGAGGGTTGTGGTGCAGCAGCTGTAATGAACAAAATGCTTTATATTTCCTGGTTGTCAGAACACCCATTTATAACTTCCTTAAACAAGGCAGAAAAATTACAGTTCTGGTAGTTTTCAACATCATACTTTAGCCATAATTGTTTTAAAAGTTAAAATACACAAGTTACATTTAAAGAGAAAGCGTTCCAATTGTCATCAGCCCTCTGGGATAATTGCCAAGTCTGTGGCACTGTTGTTGGGGTCGTGGGCTGAAGAGTAAGGAAAGCCTCTGTGTTGAACTAAACTCCTAGATCAATATCATAGGCCTTAACAAGATCCCAACATGAAATATACTCTGAGAAACTGTTGGAAA
Source organism: Limanda limanda (assembly GCF_963576545.1). Classification (NCBI taxonomy): domain Eukaryota; kingdom Metazoa; phylum Chordata; class Actinopteri; order Pleuronectiformes; family Pleuronectidae; genus Limanda; species Limanda limanda. The sequence continues at coordinate 13,251,383 of NC_083655.1, forward strand.
GTACTCTTCATGGACATGTGCAGTCCATTTCCGCCTCTCAAAGCTATCAGAACAAGTTTTCTCATTGAATACTCTGGTTGTTACAAGTAACCCTCGCTCTGAAAAAACATTGGACGGAGGGATTTGAACTGTTTGTAGCCGTGGCTGCAAACAGTCCAAATGCATGATTCATCACAGGGGAGAGTTCAATTGTGAGTCATACATCCTCTCCTTGGTTTCCATTTCCCGGCTCCTCTTAGATATGACGAAATGCTTGAGAGTGGGCTCTTATCGGAAGGAAGTTGAAGAGCGAGTTTGACTGAATCAGAGGGACACTATGCTTGTTTACTATGTGTATCTCTCTTTATAAAGCAACACTAAGCAATAGCTCCCTCTGCAGTCACATGTGGTGATCATTTCTATTGGGCTCTCTGTTTTGAGCGATAAAGGGGTTTTCCTGCAGATAAGCCCATATTACCCATGATCCCCTGATTTTGGAAGCAGAGGAGAGGCCACTGTAACACAAAACTCTGAATTCTTGATATTTTAAAAGTTTTTCTTGCTGAACATTGGATATGAACACTGGTTTTTAACGACTTCCAACTCTTTTTAACTGATCTACAGTCCAGCTTTACTGGGTCTGATTCTGGCAATTTATGCTGTGTCAGTTCCACACTGATCGTACTCGCACACTGACGTTTCATATGGAGTAAGAACAGACATCAGGGTGAAGAATGGGAAATAAAGCGACATCATTCTGTCTATTCCGAGTAAGTGAAGCATCAAACTCACTATTGTGAATTCCATATGTGTTCTCTTGCAGTTAAACGGTAAAACTATGTAACAAAAGAAGTTCTACGTCAATCTTTATCGGATTGTATTTGTTTAACAGGGTTTAACCCGAGCCAGGTCATAAATCAATAATCCCTTTTACACAGGATCACTGCAAACAGCTGTTAACATATGTCACACAAGTTAATATTTGTAAATGCACTGGTAACGGATTGGTACTTTGTATAAGCCAATACGCAAAGTCCAGGCATCTGAAGCAATAAGGGAGAAATTGTGTCGGGACATCTCAGATATTTTTGTCGAGATTACGTTTGGGAGAAATTGTTGTCCTATATTTGACAAAATACGTGGTCATCACATAAGATTTTCTTTTTAAATGGAGATGAACAGTGTTGCATTGTGGGCGTTTTCGCAATGATTGGGAGCATTTTCAAACTCTACTCGTTACCAGCCGTTTTGCAAAGTCAAGGGACGTATTGGGAAACACAAGAAATGGTATGGGCCACATCTCTCATTCGGTGAACAGCACACAAACTGTTTTGCTCTTCAATACATTCAACTTTAAAGACTTAATGTCTGATTTTATAAATTGAATATGCGATTACGCGTCATTTTAAGATGCCCACTCAAGGCTGGGTAGGTGAAGTCCAAATAAGCTGCTGGCTGATAGATGTGCGCCTCCTGAGATAAGAAAGTCCGGCTTCAACTTTATGATCAGGAACTTCTCTGGGGATGCTCAGCGAGGCCTCCTGTTTGTTCTGGAGCTTGTTTGATCTCACTTTGGAGTCCAGGAAGTGATGCAGAGCTCATGTGATTAGGCTGAGCCAGTCAAATAAAAAGGGTGAATAATCAGTTTACGCCTTAACTTGTTTGTGATCTGTCACAAAACTGAGAGGAAGAGGAAGAGGGAGAGGGAGAGGGAGAGGGAGAGGGAGAGGGAGAGGAAGAGGAAGAGGAAGCGGAAGAAGAAGAAGAACCATAGCCCCTGGTTGTTTGGATTATGTCTAGGATAACAACAGATAGTAACATTATGAATGCATGTGACATTAAGCTTGCATGGTGGTGTTTCCTCACTCTGGATGCACTGACTGACTAACAGGAAGCGCTGCAGAGGACAAACAAACAGCTCATCCATGCACGTCACGTCTGAGCTGCTGGCGACACCTGCTAGCTACCAGGCTAACTCACACACACACTCACACACACACATGTCGTCTGAACAGTGATATCAGGCAAACGTCACCAACACGACACACATCGCAAACATCCTCCCTCCCCGCGTTAAGCAGATAAGGCCGAGCAGCTGACTGTATTCCCGTCCATTCGCCATTAGCCGGAGACGTTAGCTACCTTCGGCGTCCGGATGTGCTCCATTTCTTTCCCCCCCCCGAGTGAGAAACAACGACAGCTTCAGGCGACGACCTCCGGTGCCGAGCCGTTCATTTGGGAACCGAGACCGCCCGGACTTTTCCGCAGACACACGGTTCTGTGTTTATTCTGTCAAGTATTGTCACTCCTCCATCCGCGTAAAGCTACCGGTGCTCACGTCAGCGCCTGCGGTGTGGGGTTTCAAAAATAAAAGTTGGCGTAGTTAGATGACTAAGAAAAAAATGTTCCAAATACATAAACCGTTTTGTATAGGTACATATTAATAACCTTGCATTGGCTTGATTAAATAGCAGGAAATGTCATGATATGTAAGTGGTAAGGTACTTAATAAGTAGTAAATAATACATGTGTTGCCTGAGGCCCTATTTTGTTTGGTATCCAGTCTTGCATAATGTAGGATAAAATAAAAAAAAACAATAATGACAATTAAATGAAATAGTTTCTTATTGTTTGCTTTGAATTTATAATTTTTTTTCTTGTAAAGCACCTTGTAACTGTGAAAGGGGCTATATAAATGAGGTTTATTCTTCATATTATTATTATTTAAAGAAGACACATAGCAATCAAGTATTTCAAGAAAACATTTAGTTCAGTTTGAACGTTTATAATAAAGATATAATACATTTGTAGAAATTAAAATGGATAGTAAGCAGCATAAGGAGTGGACATTTTTTTTTAAAAACCAGTGAGCACAAAAACTAAAGACTTAAAGATTCTGAGTTAAAAACAATACCAATCTTGAAATTACTCCAATACATGTATCTACCATATCGCCGTATGTCTCACATTTGTATTCATTTTAATTTGAAAGTAATACCGGAAGCAATTTGTGTGCCTCTATGAGTAAATTGCTGTGGGAACATCCGGAAGTACCGGAGATTGGATATAAATCACGCGACGCGGAAACAAGTGATAGGGACGACGGGTAATGTAGTTGGAGAACAGATTACCCGAAATGCAACAGCACAGGGGGAAATACCACCGGGCGGGCAATAGGAAAAGAAGCAGCATGCGAGGATTCGAACTGTGACGTTTGGCACATAAACAGAACTAAAGAAGAAGAAAATAAGAGCGGAAACACAGCGGACTTCAGTTTGAAACCCCTCCGCGTCTGTGCTGTGATGTTCCGGGTCTAGATTAATCCGCAGATTCGTCTCTCACGCCGGTGTCACTCATGGCTAACTAGCGTGTTAGCTGTGATGCTGGATCCCCTCGGCTAAAGGCTGAAGTCCAGATAAGCTGCCCGGTGATTAATGTGAAATAAACAATGTCCGGCTTCAACTTTGCATCGGGGACCCTTGCCCCAGCCACCGCGGGCGGGGGCTTCGCCTTCGGAGCAGCGACCAGGTGATGACATGTTGCCAGTTAGCATAGTTAGCTAGCACTGCCCATAGCCGGAGCAAACCGGTGTGTGAAGTCTTGTTTCCCTTCAAGTTGCGTGACGTTTTGTTGCATAACACGTCACCGATTATCATTTCATTTATTATATTTCAATTACAATGCACAGAGTAGGAGGGCATGTGCTCTTAAAATCACCGGTTCTGAATTTCCAAATGTCTTTTAAGCTCAAATCCTCATGTTATAACTTAAAAAAAAGCTCCATCACATAAGTAGTTTGTCAATAGTATGTATTTATCTTTGTGGCATCAATCCAATTGATAGATGGTTCCTCCCTTCCTGTGTTTTATTCTGACACCCTGCAACTAAGTTCCCTGTCTCTCTTCCGGTCCAGTGCACCTGCAGCCAGCACCGGGGGCTTCTCCTTCGGGTCTGCCCTCGGAGCAGCGGCAGCCCCCCAGGCCGCAGCAGCCAACACCACCCCGTCTCTGGGCCTGGGCGGAGGCCTCTTCGCTCAGAAGCCCGCTGGAGGGCTGTCGTTCAACTCGCCTGCCCAGACTAACACCCTCCAACAGGCCCAGTTCGCACCTGGTATGACAATATACATGTCCTGTCACAAATAGTCAGACCTGTCCTTTGTGTTCCCAAAGACCAAACCAATCCAATCTGAGAATTTGGATATGTTTGATGATGTTTACGTGTTGATGAAGAGAGATATTGAGTTTATGGGCCTCAAACAAATCAATGTATAGTAACTTGGGGTGTAGCGATTATCCAAATCAATAGGTTCACACCTAATTCATTTCTGAGGGGAGGTTGTAGTGTCTGTGTATGTTTGTCTCCCACAGTCTCAACGTCCTGAGTTCAATCTGTATATTTGCAAAATCAGTTTCAGTCTCTACTACAAGACCAACATTGTTCAATTCAATCCAGAACATAATAATGCTTTCGGGTTTTACGCAGATCTTCATCAACCATCAACTCAGGAAAGTAAACAGAGAGAAGTGTCGGTGTCGCTTCTATAACAGTGTTCACATATACAACATGTTCAGGCCACTCACGGTACCGATCAAGTCGGTCAGTCAGGCATACGCCAAGGCCACATCTCCAGGGAGACTCCACAGCGAATAAACAATGTATGCACTTTTGTTTATGTTAACCAGACGATCCTCTCCGACCTCCACACTCGTTGCTCTGAAGCGACTAGGCACTTCCATGTGTTTTAAAAATAAATGGCCTGTGTTTATAGAGCTTTTATTGTTATAATGACCCCTCAAAGCCCTTTACACTACAGTTTTGCCATTCACACAGTGTATCCATGTGCAGCACTTTCCTAATCACACCACTTACACACTGGGGTGTGACATGCTTGACATCCTGAGCCATAGCCATTGAAAAAAAAACTTGTTTTGGTTCATCGTGACACTACAGCTCGGAGGATGTCAGCTGATGTGACCATGAGCATCAAAGACCACCTCCGAATGCGGTCACATGGACACATTGAAGACGCATTTGGCTGTGGTCAGACCATTACTTAGCGCTGACCCCAGATCAATCTGCAGCCTTATCTATAATGTGTTCTTGTTCCCCTTCAGGCCCTGCTGCACCCAACACAGGCCTTACATTAGGTAAGTTTGTGTTTCTGAGATTGAGTTTGAGCAGTTGGATATTTGAAAGTTAACTAGGTTTTACTTAATTTGTTCCTCTACACTTCTCCTAGGCGCTCCAGCCACCTCGGTTGCCCCCACAGGCTTTAGCCTAGCTTTCAACAAGCCCACCGCCTCAGCAACACCATTCTCCCTCACCGCCTCCGCCCCCTCGTCAGCCCCTGCTGGGGCAGGTTTAACGTTTGGGTCAGTCCTGACATCCATGGCTCCGCAGCAGCCTGCAGCCACGGCCTTCACCCTCGGTCTTGGCGCCGCAACAACAACCACCACTGCAGCCTTAACAGGCCCATCACTGGGCGGGGGGCTCTTCTCCAACACAGGCTCTATGGGTGAGATGCAGACAGCTGGCAAAATGAGAAAATGCATATAATGTAAATGATAATAACTCATCTGTCTTTATCTTAAGTCTGTCTTTAATATAAGGTTTTTGCTTGGTTTTGTAGGTTTGGGTCAGACACTTGGAGGAGGCAGCTTGATGCTAGGTTCTCTGTTAGCAACCTCCACAGCTGCAGCAGTGGCCCCTGCCCCCAGCCTTGGCCTGGGAGGAGTCGACTTCAGCACTTCATCAGAGAATAAAAGTGACTCATCGTCTGGAGCCAACGCACAGTGAGCATTATTATAATAGAAATGCTTGATCGACTGTACAGTAGTATAAAAAAAATGTTAACAGCTGTTTTGTTTCTGAGAGGCATTGAATTGCTTCCTATCCTGAAAAACATTTCCTCTCTCCCTCAGGGACAGTAAAGCTCTAAAAGATGAAAATTTGCCCCCAGTCATTTGTCAGGATGTGGACAATTTCCAGTAAGTGTTGCTGCGTGTGCATTTATTTCTTCAATGCAGACATGGTTGATGACTTCTTCCTGTGCCCATGTGTTTTTCCAAGTGCTGGCACATGGATTTGCAAAACCCATCATTCACATTTGATTAAATTATAAACATTTGCTGGCAGTGCCCTGGTGATGTATAACTGGATACTAGTTTTTCTGTTGTCTTAGTATTTTTCTAATGGTCTTTATATTTCTTTCTATAGAAAATTTGTGAAAGAGCAGAAACAGGTTCAGGAGGACATCAGCAGGATGTCATCTAAGGGCATCTCGAAAGTCCAGGATGACATCAAGAGTCTCAAACAGCTTCTCTCTGTCAACGCCAGTGGTCTGCAGCGCCAAGCTCTGGCCATCGACAAGTTGAAGCTGGAGACGGCGCAGGTACAAACAGTACATGTCAATTTAGAATTGTTTAGGTGGTCAACTGTGTGCTGTTTTCACACCATGACCTGACATGTAGAAAGGGATCTAGAATAAATCCTGAGGTTATACAGAGTCCATCCTTACAGAAATTTGCTCTTCTCCTTCTTCTTAAGGAGCTGAAAAATGCTGACATAGCACTGCGGACACAAAAGACTCCCCCTGGACTTCAACATGAGAATACTGCACCGTCTGAGTGAGTAAACCAAGCAAATCAAAAGGGGTTTAGGAATAGTGCCATCAAATGGTTAATTTATCCAAACTTTTTAACATTTGACTCTGTATTAAATGAAAACTTTTGGATTTGTCCAAATTTAATGTGCGTTAATTTCACATCTTTCTGTGTGTAGTTATTTCCGCAGTCTGGTTGAACAGTTCGAGGTGCAGTTGCAACAGTACCGCCAGCAGATAGAGGAGCTGGAAAACCACCTGACGACGCAGAGCAGTGGCTCCCACATCACCCCTCAGGGTAAGCAGGGTTTTCTCAAGGCCTAGGGGGGTTGAATGGCAGCCAACATTAGGTGCTGCAATTAAGTCTCATAACAAAAAGGAAAAGAGTGATGAGAGGACATTTGTATTAATGTTAATTTATGTTTAATTTCCAAGTTAAACTCTGATCAAACTCTAAATCAAAACAAGCCGAGTTTGCACAATTTCAAACTAATGTGCCCACAGATAATGATATTTTGTGATGTTTTCTTTCCAGACTTGACCTTGGCCATGCAGAAGCTGTACCAGACATTTGTTGCTCAGGCCGCCCAGCTCCAGTCAGTTCATGAAAATGTCAAGGTCAGTTCTTTACCCCCAGCTTTGTCTCAAATTGTTTTTAAAATTGTTTGGATTTTGGAATAATTTTAAAATTAGTTTACTAAGGCAGAGTGCAAAGGCCTTCATGTTCATCAGCTTTAAGTTAAGTAAAATCTGATTATCTTGTACACAATTCTGTTAAGTTGTCCAGATTCCAAACCCAGTGTCATGGTAGTATAATGTCGTGTAATTTACTTTTTTCTTTTATCCTCTGTCATATTTCACATTGTAGATCTTGAAGCATCAGTACCTCTCCTTCCGCCGGGCCTTCCTGGAGGACTCCACAGACGTCTTCGAGTCCAAACGGGCCTCCAACAGGAAGTGGCAGAGCACGCCGCGAGTCACAACCGGGCCCGCCCCATTCTCCAGTGTGCCCAACGCCGCAGCAGTTGCCATGGCAGCCACGTTGACCCAGCAACAGCAGCCAACTACAGGTCTGACTGCCTTCAAGTTCTAGAAAGTTCTCAGCTTCACCTTGTAAAGAAGTATGAAGGAGGGAGAGGAGGAAAAGAAACAATTATTGGAGAGGACAGATTATTTTGGGAACAAACAAGCCAGAAGGGCACAGACAAATGATAACAGGAAATTAAAAACAAAAAAGCCTTAGCTGGTACAAAGATAGTGTACTTTCTCCAGTGAAAGAAAAGAGGGAGAGATGAGATAAATCTGTCGTTAAACTCCGACAGGAAACCTTTGTGCTGCCTTACCATCTTGTCTCCGACTGTTGAGTTAGGCATGTCTGTGTAGCGCACCTTACAGTAACACATTGACCTTTTATAGATGGCCACACTGTTAATTCAATACCAGAGTCTGGCAGTGTTGGTACGAAACCTGAACTTAAAGACAACGAATGTCATACATATACTCAGAATACAGCAAATCCCTTCACCTGTTTCCTCCCTTTGTCTCTGTGCACTCTCTAATGGGATGTCAGATATGAGGCTGATCTTATTGAAGAAATTGTACAGTACAAGAGAGTCTAACTATCTCTATTTTATCAACTTGAATCTAAGTTATTATTAGATCTTCTGTATCTCATTGAGTTGGGATGTTTGTGTTTTGCTTGAAATGAGCCGAATCAGTGAAGGAATATATGTAGTTGAATTGGACAGTTTCTTTGAAAAAGAACATGTCGGGTGATCAGTTAATGTTTAAATGATCAATTTATTATAATGTGGCTCTTAAGTAAGGAGTCTCCAATTGATTGTTGCCAAGTGGCATCAATTTTCTTCACTGACTCCCAAACATATTTCTAATAAAGAGCTAATATAAATATTGTGATGCCACTGCTCAGAGAAGCTAAAGCTTCTCTTATTCTTACCATGTGGGTCCAGGCTCAAATAAAATCTATATGAATAGTATATTCAAAGCAGTATTAATATCCAGCATAAGCATAAAGAAGACGACTGAGCAGTATGATTCGCTGCCTCCTGTGTTTTACAGGTTTGTTTGGGGATGGGTACAATCCCACAGAGTATGTAGATGAGCCCTACACACTAACGTTATAACCTTATAGTTTCCGCCACATCAGCACGCAGTGGTACACAAATACACTTTTACCTAAACATTTAACAAATGACTTGGTTAAGTAAAGTAGTGTCCAAGTATGGTTGTAACTTGTTGCCCACATCTTTGATGTGCTGAACACATTTTCAGCCTTTTTTGTAGGCTTTGATTTGAATGCCATTTCACTGGCATATCAGGGCACCCACTGTTGATCAACAAAATGAAGCGACTCTGTATATTAGCATGTTTCTGATGTTTTTTTGGTTAACTTTGAATGATGTGTGGTAAAACTTTGAAAGCAATATTGTACTTGGTTCAGGTTGCAAAGGCAGCATAGTTTAATAATTTTCGCATAAACTGCTAATTTCTCCTTCATTCGAAAATTTGCTCAGATGCAAAAACAGTTTCCCCCACGGAAAAAATGTGACAAATTATTTTCAGTGTAATAGCATTACAACATTGAAATACATTTTGATCATGTAGTAGGGCATTCAGACGCTATTCTGAATTAGCATTTTGGTGATATAATCAAGTGCTGAGTAGGAATGGGAATATTCTTTCAACCATTGCTTAACCACAGATTGCACACACACAACGCTCTTCACAAAGAAAATCCAGATTCAATGTCAATATTTAGCATAAGTTATCATCCCTATTGCCAAAGAGTGTTTTATTCTCTAATATTTGACTCATAAAAGAATGATCACAAGAGATATTCCCATGCCATTTTTTTCTCTGATACTGATTTTGATACCTGGATAATGACACCTTTGCTGAGAGCTGATGCCAAGTACAAATTTCAGATTTCCAATGAAAGAAAATTGCAGTATTATCTGGGCAAAACTATTCTACTTTAAGGAGATGGTATCGGATGAGTACATAGATTGTTCTGCAGTATCGGAGGCATCCGATAAGGATGGAGTACAGATGTGCTGGTAACAGCACATCTGTACTGATCACACGTGGATGTCTTAGTCTCTTCAGTATTTATTACCTATTTATTGCTCGTTTTTTTTTTGTAAATTTCTGTAGCTTATACTTGGAACGGCAGAGCTGCAAGTATCAAAGCACATAAAACACTAACCACGCAGCTTTACTTCAAGCTGTTTTTCTCGTGTGGCCCTTGTATTAGTCAGCGCGGTTGGTGATTGTGCAGCCAAAAGCTTGTTTCAAGTCTGTCCCTCATCAGACATAAGCTGAAAGGTGCCAAAAGACTCAGGACTGAAACTATTTAATTGCCTGAAATCAAAATTTAAACAAATGTTTTTCCATTCCTGCACACATACTTAATCTCGTGGAAGTGAGACTGATAACATTTTAAAGATTAGCCCAGTTCTTTGTCACTGGATACACATTTTTTTTTTTTATACAATCAAGTGTTGTGAACAAAGATCAGAAGTTGATCATTTAAGCTTCATGTACAATATGAAGAATCTGTATTATCTCACTTTTGTGTTGGTTTGCTTGTCCACTGTTACTTGATTTAAGCTGTTTCACATAAGGGCTACTGTCAAGTGTAACCGGGCTGGTTCGTTTTATATTTCCAATAAGTTCAATGAAAAGGCTCAAAGTGCTGTTCACAAGGTGTAATTTCAGGTATTTTATCCAAGGTGGAGGTTCTTTGTACGGACTATGGCGAGATAGGAAATGTTTGTAGTTGAGCTGAGGCAGTGTGGTAGTTTTCAGAGAGAGGTGCTTGCTGCTCACACTGGTCCGTCACTGCCAGTGAGATCCATTCGTGCCAAATGAAACAGACCGGGTTGTGGTCACATTGAATGTCCTAATCTCTTTATTGTCGCACTGTTTGATGTTGAAAGGTCACAGCATTCCTTCATGTTGATTGTTCTGATAAGAGTTTTTGCAACACAGGATCGAGGAAAGAGAAATGTTGTTCATCAACATTTGTTCATTTCTCTCTAGGGCTGTCACTTTTTTATTTAGTTTTTAAATTGAGTTAGAATAAATTGGACACACAATTAATTTGAATGTATTCAAATTCTCCCTCGCACACGCAGTCAGATAAAGTTGAAAACATTGTTCCACTTGTCTGTCGTGCCTCCTCCACTTCCCCATTTGATAGAGAGCGAACAGGAGAGGATGCAGACTAGTTGTCGGTGAACAGTTGAGGCTCATTAAAACTAGACGTCAGATTCGGATGCAGGGCTGGGCGATGGGACTTCAAATCAATATCACGATAACTTCATAATTGTTTCCCCTCAGGACGGCTTTGCTGGCTAGCGTCCTCCATTTTCGTAAACAAAACAATGCAACAGGACTGCCCTACTCTACTAATCAAGAGATCAAGGGCGCATGTAACCTGTCAGGCTGATAGTGAGCGCCCTCTGCTGGATCACAATGCACCCTCCTGCAGTTCAAATATGATTTTGAATAAAAAGTGACAGCTCACGTTCACTCGTCTGTGTTCTGCTGTATGTCACCTGGTGATACTCTTCTGATAAAACAGCTGCTTTGGACATTCCAGTCCTCTGTTAAACAAGTTATGTGGGATTGAGAAACAGTTTCCGACTGAGCTGGATATCTGTAAGCTGAATTGCAGAGTTGCCCAGAAACTTTTACTTTCGTGGTTTAGCGTGGACTTTAACGTGTTGTCTTCCAAATCTTTACATTCATACTTGACACTACAACGATAATAGTAATGATTTATGTGATCTAGTTATTGGTCTGTCAAAGCTGGTTGGGCCTTTAAGGTATGAATACTGTACATGTCTCTTTCAGTAACATGTACAGTATACCAATGCTGACTGTTGTATTTTCTCGAATGCCATTACAACAGCAGGGGATGATCCCATTTACCTCCTTTTTTTGGTAAATGAAGGAATTAAAATGTGATTTTATTACTTTTTTGAGTACTAGCACCACAATTTGCCTACAGTGCTCAACTAAACGTGAGTTATTCTGAAACCAGAGAATCATTAATGGCTTATAGGGTATTTTTCTTCTTTTTTTAGTGTGTGTGTGTGTTTGTGTTGAGCTTCAGCAGAGCAGTTCACCAAAATGGGCTCAATGAGTCGATAAGAGCCAGACGGTCTGGTCTTTTGAATGGTTGGCTGTTACTGTTTGGAATGTTTCTTTCCTTTTTGACGATCATATGCTTACATTATGCCTTTTTTGCAGTGGTTTTTCTACATGTGGAGCTACGACTCCTGTTACAGGTTTTCATTGTTGCGTAGGGTCAGTCGGGAAGTGCGTCAGTCTCTTGTGACGTCTTGTGTGCCAAGCTACACCTTAATTGATGTTTACCTGAAGACGACACTACTTTGTTAAACAGTCACTTCACCTACGTCCGACTTAATCTAATATGCAGCCTGTAAGCATGTGTGCATTTATCCAAGGTGTTATCTTGGTCTTTTTCTAAACCTCAAAGAATGTCTATGAATACACTGAAAGTATTTAAACAAACACAAACCACAAAGATTGATGTGATCCTGTTGGACGAATGACCCATATTAACCTCCACAGGCAAACTAACATATCAATAAGTTTAATTTATTTTGATGATTTCACAGAGAGGCAGGTACAGATGCCAAATCCACAGTTCTTATTTAACTCTTGAGTGCTTTTACTTGTAGATGAATGTGTTTGAACCTATATAACCAATGCCTGTTGATGCAGTATAGTTAATATATAATATGGTGTGCCTTTTCAAACTATATTCAACAGTTGTGTGATTCTTTCTTTTTTTTGGTGTATGCTAGTTCATTCACTCAGAAATTCTTACAATTTTTGAAACTTGTCCAATGCAGTAGCAGTTAGCAATTAACAATCAATCCTGTTCAAAACTGTTTGTTTGTGTTTTAATGTAAGTGGACTTGACTATTAAATTGACAATAAATCCATTTTTAAACAAAGAAACGTTTGTCCTTGTTTCTTTTTCGACTGAAGTTGATGTAAGAATGCAGACTAATTGGACATTTGATTGTACAAAAAGAAAAAGTAATTGCCAAGAGGAAAAAGACAAGTTTCTGAGTGAAAGAACTAGCAGCAACTTTTTATTTCCACAGTCTGTCAGCAATAGTAACTGCACTGCAATACCAGGGATAGTAGACTAAAACAATTATCTAAAGGGCATATATTTGTGAAAGCATTGTGCATTGCCTGATTCTGCAGATACAATGTGGTAATAATGCATATATGGGATTACAGAGTAGTTGCGGTGGCTAAATGTTTTACCATCTACTGCAAATAGTTTCTTTGAGGTACTTAGTAAAATAACTTAAACTTATTCTTAAAAACCTGCTTGATTGGGATTCCTTAATTTTTTTTATATAAAGGCAAGGATTTTGACTAAGTGAAAAAAGAAGTCAGTTTCAAGAGACAGTAGTTCAAGTTACAAAATGTGGTTTTTTTTGCCATCGTGATCGTTCCTGCCAAATATTTTGTGTCAGAGGAGAGGAGGAACACAATTGACCTCACACACAACACATTCAGAGGAGTAAAGGATTTGCTCTCTCTCCGTGCCTTAGGGACCCAGGCACCCTTGGGGGCGGGGTTTGGAAACCCCTTTGCCTCGACAGTGGGCAGTAGCTTGGGCTCTTCTACCCTTGGAGGTATTACCTCAGTTATTTATGTTTCAATGAATGTTCCCTTTGACTTTGCCCTTTCCTTACACACCCTCCCATCCAATGTCCGACGGCTATTATTGATAGAGCCTTTGTGTTCTTTTGTAAGGTGTGTGCGTGCGTGTGTGTGTGTTTTACAATCAATAGCCAAGTGCGTTCACACCACAAGAAAACTAAACAAACCCATGCCACTTGTCACTGTTTACATTGACATGTGACTAATTGGATGGTAGATCCATTTGGCTGAAAATTAATCACCCGCCGAGTTATTCTAAAACAAATATGTGTATACGCTACTCAAACATCTGGCAAATCCACTTGACAGTGTTGGAACAAGTGGTCTGAACGCACACAATAGTTGGTGTGTTCTCTTGTGGCTGGTATGAAAACCCTGTTTTTCCCTCACCTTCTGACCTTTGCTTTGCCATGCAGTGCTCTGTGGGTCACACTGCAGTGTCCCTGTCAGAAGTCCGGCTGTGTGAATGGTGCTGTTATTGATCAGGCTGTGGCATTTGTTTTTGCGTACGTGTGTGTGCTACTACCTGCCTGTGTTCCCCCTCTGAGGCGCTGCTGCTTGTGTTCGTTTCCAGTGTATCAGGCCCGCACAACTTACACCCGTATTACTTTTCCCCACAGGTTTTGGTGGTGGGCCAGGATTTGGTGGGGTGGGGACTGGGGGTTCTTCTTTTGCCTTCTCCTCCACCAGTAAGCCCACAGGAGGCAGTCTGAGTGCAGGTACATACATACTGTATCTACCCCCCTTCATACCCAGACCCGCAGAAATGACAGTCGGAAAACAGACTTCACTAGTCTACCTCCTAAATTGTTATATTTCTCTAAGCATATGTCACTTAGAAGAAATTGGACATGCTTCCAATATAAACTAAATTAATCATCAGCTAAAAAACAATGTACTACCACTGTACTATTTATAGTTTTTCTGCTTCCCTCTCTGCTGTGAGAAGCCAGCAACACCATCCCTTTAGTGTGCTGGCAGTTTCCTAGTTGACAGGTTATGATAGGGGGTTTTACACCAAATGGACAAAATCTTTTCACAACTTAGCAAAAGTACTAGAATCTCTGTAGCACCCCTGGGTATTCTTTATTATCATTTGCTTGCTCCATTGTTTTAACTTCTCTGACATTGTATCTGTCCTCTGATGTGTGTCTTTGCTTTCCTAGGCTTTGGCAGCAGCAGCACCTCAGGCTTCAACTTCAGTAACCCCGGCCTCAACCCCTCGGCCGGCCTGACCTTCGGCGTGTCAAACCCGCCGGCTGCAGGATTCGGCACGGGAGGGCCGCTTCTCCAGCTCAAGAAGCCCCCTGCTGGTAATAAAAGAGGCAAGAGATAGGAGCAGAGAAAGACAGAGAGAAGCCCTGCAACTGACCAGCTTGGGGTTTGCACAGGGTAAAGCCTGGTCTCTCAAAAAGCATACAAGCATACAATAGTCCTCATGGAAACAGCAGTCAAAGAACATGTAAATCTGATGAAATCATCAGGGACTTGAATGAATATAGCATCGAACAGCAACACTCGATCATAGAATCACATTGACCAGCTTTCGCTCTCACACAGTTATGTATTGCCCACTGTTCTACATTGATTTAATTTAATTGAGTATTATTCCAAATTTCAGTATTCATACAAAAAGTTGCCCATATTAACCTTTTCCTCTCAGTTTTGTGTCAGTTACTTTGGCCTTTATATTCAGTTACTCTGGCTTAAGAATAGCGACTGCATGAATGCAAATATGAGTTACAGAATTGCATCACCTCAAAACTTAATGATCTGGAACGCTGCTATGCTTTTTGGGTTGCCAGCCACGGACAGAGTTGGGTCAAATACACGTCATATCAGCTCTGTGAGGAATTGCTTTAGGCTCAACATTATACAAGGATGGATAAGCTTTTTGCGCTTCGAGAGGGACAGTGCTAAAACATTCTATCAACTGGAAACCTGCACTGAAACGCCTCTCAAATGACGACTCGGCCCAAGTCTTGTCCAAGGAAGGGTAAGATAAGGTGTGAGGAGAAGAAGGTCTTGGGGTATTGGTTGAGAACAGCAGAGCTGGTGTCAGTGGGAGTTATTATCTGATTCTGGATAGTTTTTTTAGCCACGGGAGAAAGTCCAGGGTGGGTTTTTTGGGGGAAGCACAGTTTTATTTTTGTACCAGGTTGAGAAAGAGACATTGGAGAGGGGTAAAAAAAAAAGGGGGGGGGGGGGGGCTACCACCTCGAGATGAAGTCCACATAACCTGTGTTGTTTGTTTTTCTCTAGACTCCATCCTTATAATTGTTTAATTACTTTTGAGACACATTCTGTTTTCCCCGTGTACTACTGTAAGAAGTCGGGAGAGGAAACTACACTGTTTGTATAACATGGCTCCCGGAAGATGTTAAGTCAGCTGAATCTAAAAGGGATATTCACGAGCAGATTCTACCCAAGCGACTAAGTTTATAGACGTGCTAGATCAAGTTTGCACTTGCCGGTGTATGTGACCTGACAGTGATTGTGTGAATGTGCATGTGTGTCCATCATGGCTGCTCGACTTCTGTTGTGGTTGTGTGGCGGTTAATCTGCTTTTTTTAAACTGTCCAAGTCTTTTCTGATACCAAATACTGGTAGTTGTACTATTATTTTCTAATCACAGTCTGTGTAAACCTGTATTTTCAAGAAGCTGTTTAATAATAAAATCTTCAAAATGACGTCTTGCCTGTTTACGGCATCACTTCAATAAATGTGTGGACGCAGAATTTCGATGTGTTTGTCCAAATGTGTGTCTCTGGGTTCCCAACAGGTTCAACTTTAATTTGACAATAAAGACTCATTATAACAGATAATGAACAATGTCAACGTTGCCTTTGCCTGCATCTACTTTATTTTCCTTTGCATCGCACAAAGATAGATATAGAGAATGTTTCATAAACTCAATGTATGGCTACAGAGTGTCTATTCCAGCGCAACAATTTTTTAAAGTTAAATTCAGTTCGGTCTTGTTTATAGAGACAATTATAGCATGATCTCGAGGCACATTACAGAACAGGAAACCTTAGACAGACCTGGACTCTGGCTACACAGACGTCCGTTTAAAATGGTTGGGTAAGAGTGGGGAGAGGGACCAGGAACAGCTATATGTACTGGTCTACTCAGGAACTTCCAGACTGGTTTTCAGAATAACTAGAATAGCATTCAGTAGAGTGTATACATTTCAAGGCCCAAACGTCCCCTTAAATTCAATCAAGTTTCACCCCATTACCGACACTCATAGATTTAATCTAGATCTGTGGATTATTCCACTGGAAAATTGGCGAAAATGTAAAACGCAGTGTTAAAGACAGTTTTATAAAAATTTGAATCCCTTCAAACATCGAATGTGCTCATTCTCGACCCACGTACTTTCACCAAGTTCGTGGATATCTGAGTGTTTTTTTGTGTAATCCTGTTAACAAATGGAGAAGGGCGAACATATTAAATTAAATGACATGTCATTTAGCTGATGCTTTTTTTTGTAAGTGACTTACAATTAGGCCATTTTTGGGGGTTCAGCATGTTGCCAAAGGACACTTCGGCAAGGGCTGGGATTTGAGCCGCTGACCTGATTGGAGAACTGAACTGCTCTACCCCCTCAGCCACAGCTTCCTGTAACACGTAGGCTCTTGAGGGTGGTAATGACAGTAGGTATAAAAAAATAAGAAGCACAAACTACGGTATCCATTCATCTGTCCCTTTCCTGACGTGTCAAGCCAAAATATCTGCTGTAACGTGCTCCTAACTGTAGGGGGCGGTGTTCGGCTTCAAGCGGCCTCCAGGACTTGTTTAAATAGACAGGAAGAAGAGAGCGCCGTTGCTAGGCGACCATGCTGCCCTACACAAGCACACAGATCTGACATCACATCCACGGAGTATAAATCCCCTTTATTTGGACCAGCCACGCATATTCCAGCACATGTTTCTGCGACCTTGACGAACACAATTCACCACTTGAACCGTACAGGTAACGTTAGTGTGTTTATTTCGTGTTTGTAGTTTTTCAGTCAGAAACCAATGTATTATTAACTCTAATGCAAACGTTTGACAAAGTTAGAGGTTGTAAGTTAAATAACGTTTAGTACATGAATGCAGAATAGAATTGTTATGCACAGTTATTTACCACGTCTTTGATCGTAAGCTAAACAAGCTAATTACTTTTATGCTGCACTGGTGTCAATAAGTTTCTTTATTCACCGTCTCCCCAGTGGATTCAGCAGCTGTCACTGTAAACACACCACCTCTGCAGCAGCTAATGTTATATTCAAGGACAATATTATATTGTTTTAACTTCCTGCTGTATTTGTTATGCAGGGAAACTGGGGAAAGGGGGATTTTCTTTTTTATTCTAGAAACAGACTGCTACCACTATGTGTGTGTGGATGTTTGAGCTTGTATCTCTGTGAAACATGCTTTCATGTTGTTTACATCCATATTCCTGAACTCCCCGAGAGTAACAGCATCAATCCATTGCGAAGTCTAAAGAATCCTAATGTGCTTTTAATGTTAATGGTTTGCTTTTGGCAGTGTGGGTAGATTTATTTGGCCAGGCACTTTCTCAAAATTTCCTTTCAGCCTTGATATTGGTTCGATCTCAAAGTGCTCCACTGCTTTGTTCCATGTTGCAGCCATGCCGCCTCCAGACACGATGTACTGTTCCCAGCAAATCATTATCCCACCCGAGCTGCCCAACCTCCTCAAGAACTTCACCAAGGCAGCCATCCGAACGCAGCCCAAGGACTTGCTGCAGTGGTCTTCAACGTAAGCCTCAGTGTCTGTCAGCAATGATTCAGGCAGAGGGGACGTGTGATTTGTGTTCATTATGATCTTGATCTCTTAAACAACACCATAAACATCTCTCATCTTGGCACTGACTTTCTAACAAAGAAAAAATACTTTTAAAGTAGAGGATGATATTTAGATATATCAAGATTTTTTTTTATGTCCACCTTAGGACTTGTCTATCCTCTGCCATTTGATTGGCTGTTGTGGCTTGGTAGTGTTTATCACAAAAGACAATTAGGTGAGTCACACGGAGGAACAGAAACAATTAAAAAAATGTGTAGATCCCCAAATAACGAAAGCTTCTTTTGCTGCCCAAAAATACTCTGTTCACAGTAAAAGTAATTTAAAATGTGAAGTACAATAGACCAGTGTCTTCCCTTTAGCCTTTTAGAGAAGATGGTAAACAACACAAAGAAATACAGCACATGATGATTTAATTGGTCTTCTCCTGGGATATTGTTCAAATAGCAACTTGTGTTCCATTCTACATTTTGGCCTATTGGATTGGCATGTTTAGGAATTAATTTAAATGACAGACATATTGGGTGAAGTTAAGTTAAGATAATATTCAGGCACTGGATGCTGTTAGTGTTTGTTTTTCCAGATACTTCCATGCATTGTGTAAAGGAGAGAGTTTGCCTGTGAAAGACCGTTTGGAGATCGTTGCCACCCAGAAGACAGACACTGGGCTGACTCCAGGTCTGCTTAAGACTCTTCACAAACAGGTAATTTCTCTACTGCAGAGCCAAACCTCATGGAGCTGATCGCATGATCATTTACCTCACACTGCTGCTGCTGGAGGGGATAAACAATGGTTTTAGTGCACTAGATATTTTACAGAGCTGTGAGTAATAATCGGTTGTGTATTTTTAATATCCACATTTGCGTACACAATTTTCTCTCTATTTGCATATTGTTGAATTGTTGTCATTCCACTTATTATGTCTTAATTACTCAGCTCCCCATAAACAATATTAAAGTAATTATCACTGGCTGCCAGAGTCCCCAGAACCAATACTGCTGTTTATTTAAACCAATAACTGAATGAGTTCTTCAACTCCCCTGACCGCTACTTACTACATCCACAGCTCTCCCAGAAGACAACTTGCAGCAAGGAGGAGCTGCAGAAGAAATGGGAGGGTCTGAGTTTACCATCGGATCAGATGGAGACCCTGCTGTCGCTGGGCAGCTTCAGCTATGAAATTGACTGGATGGAGTTTTTCGCCCTGGGCTGCAGCGCTCTGGGAGGGGTGAGATGTTTTATAAGGCCAGAAAGAAATGCTAATACCACTTTATACCGCTTCCTTTGAGCCTCAAAGCCAAATGTAAGACCAAGAACAGCTTCGTTGTTGCAGTCATCTTGTTTTCTAGTGTTTAAACTAGCTCCGGGCGTCTCTGATCCAGACTTCTCTATCGGGTTCCCCAGACTCTAGAAAGAAAGAAAGAATAAATCCTTCTCTGACTATATGAGTCTTTGCAATTCTATTAAGCCCAGGATTGGTCAGAAGATGCAGATAGAGCAGCAGCAATGGATCGAAGGAAATATATTTAAGAACTTTGCAGATAATGACTTAGATTCTGCAACAGCAAATGCAGATCAGAATTAACAACTTCATGTGCTCAGTGTGAGGAGTTAGGAACATTTTGCTGCTGTGAATAGGGCAATTGAACTCTTTCACCACATGAGGGCAGTCATGTTCTGTAATGACAAGGTCGTTGTATTTTCAGTGTGTGGCTGTGCTCATCCTTAAAAGCTGATTGCATATTTGTTTGTCACTTTTTTTTTGAATGTCTGGTTGTCTTTCTTAGACCCTCAGGAGTTCTCTGAAGTTCGCCTGTGAGATCCTGACAGAGGATGAGGAGGACGGCACCGCGAGGATCCCGTTCGACACCTTTAGGAAAATGTACACTTATCTGGCTCGCCTGGATGGGGACGTGCCCCAGGACCACATTGACGACTTCCTCAGCAGCCTGCAGCCACAAGTGTAGGTGTCCCTTGTGTGTGTGTGCGTGTCTATTCTCCTCAGATGTCTAGCTGTCCATCTTGCAATAAACAGAGTGGATGTAGGCGGTGGCAAATTAGGCTTTTTCCTAAACGTCTCCTATGGAAATGCTTCCCACTTCTATCACTCTCTTTTTTTAATTGGTCTTAATTATTTTTCACATTCAAATCAGTTCCTCTTGGATTAAGCTGCTTACAATTCTTATAAATTCTCCTTAGCTTCAGTAATCACGGTCATATGATGTCTTCAAGTATTAACCAAGACCACATGATATTTTTGGACCTCAAATAAGAATTACTGCCCTTTATTTTACTACTGGATATTTTATTCTTGAATTTATCCTGGGGTGTGATTCGGTCAACATTCGATTTGATTGGCAAGGAATATATTTAATGAATAATAACACTGGAATATCTCTCAATAAAGCCCACACCTCCTCTCAGGCCCAACAAATTGTATCCACTCACATATTTAAATTCCCCAAGATCAATGAATAATTCCCTGGAAATCAACTTATCTCTGAACGTTAAAGGAAATGAAAAATAATTACTACAAATTCAAGGCATTTTGCTATAATGATAAGTTCCTACAGGTATCCCAAGTATTGCAGATCCCTAACCACAAAAGTGGGACATTTCTAGGCATTTTGCATCCTTGATGATAGGTGCCTAGAAGTGTCTGGCTCATTCTGATTGGTCGGGACATTTCTAGGCATTTTTCCAATAATGTTAAGTGCCTACAAGTGTCCCACATATTGCAATTCCGTAACTACTAGTGTCGGACATTTCTAGGCATTTTGCCTCAATGATAAGTGCCTAGAAGTGTCCGGCTCATTCTGATTGGTTGGAACATTTCTAGGCATTTTTGCTATAATGTTAAGTGCCTACAAGTGTCCCATGTATTGTACATCCCTAACCACACGAGTGAGACATTTCTAGACATTTTGCCTCAATGATAAGTGCCTAGAAGTGTCCGGCTCATTCTGATTGGTCAGGACATTTCTAGGCATTTTTGCTATAATGTTAGGTGCCTACAAGTGTCCCACGTATTGTATATCCCTAACCACAAGTATGGGACAATTCAAGGCATTTTGCTATAATGATAAGTCCCTACAAGTTCTTCCATTACCCAGAGTGCA
Source organism: Limanda limanda (assembly GCF_963576545.1). Taxonomy (NCBI): domain Eukaryota; kingdom Metazoa; phylum Chordata; class Actinopteri; order Pleuronectiformes; family Pleuronectidae; genus Limanda; species Limanda limanda. The sequence goes on from NC_083655.1 coordinate 13,272,639, forward strand.
TCATTCCACCTAGTTTCATTGTAATCAGTCTTATCGTTTTTTAATGCTGCTAAATAACGGACACAGAAACAAACAAACGCTGATGAAAACCCTAACCTTCTTGGAAGATGTTACTAATCCTTGCTATAGGTATACGATATGCTGTATTTAGCTATATTTTTAGGAAGAGAGACGGAAAGCAGCGAAAGACAGGAAGGAAGGAGTCGAAATGATAGTGTTCAATTAATAAATGGGCCCGCTAATGCTCCTTCGAGCACAGCTGTTGTCCCATTACCTGGAAATTGGTTCCATCAATTGTTAGCATCAGGCACAGTGGGTTGTTATTCATCACTGTCCCGCTGAACGACGCTGCTATTTTTGAGTCAGTGTAGAATATTTATAATGAGCAGCGAGAGAGGCACAAAGCTGCCCGACACAGGCTGTCAGGTGGACTGTGTGTATGCTCTTTTATCGCCTGTTCCCTTGTGCTGGGATTAGCCGAAGTTCATTTATCATAAGCACCACCTCTCAGCCTGCAGACTCGCAGCAGTTGGCCTCTCCTCCGCCGGCGAATTCATTTCACTCAGCAGACGAAAAAGGAGGAGAGGTAAAGAGATAAGCTCCAGGGGCACGAGAATGTGATTTTCAATCGCTGTGAAAGGCCCAAAACCTCCTGTGTTTTTTTGTTCACTCCTCCATGCAATACTGTAAATGGGCACAATGTGATGTTCATATTTTATCATGAACTTGTTTTTCCCTCACACATACACACAAATACACAAACGGAGAAGCTTACCCCAAAGGATTGCAGCTGTTGTCGAGTCGAAGCGGATCAGAGGACAGACAGAATCCCTGATAACCTGATGACTGCACCCTCTCCACCCATATGACACAGCAAAGAATGAACGTTGTCAGGGCTTAAACAGATCTTCCTGTGAATGTGACAGTCGAGTCGAACAGTGTGTTGAAAATATCTCGGCGTTCATTTTAATCTGTTCAGAATACTTTCAGATAATGATAGATAGTTCTCTTTTCAGGCGGCGTTTGAAAATCGAGACATTGGGTATCAAAGATTTGGCATCACAGCCATCAAAACTGCTGTGTGCAGTTATTAATTTATTAATGATGTTTTTAGTGTATTATATAACACCACACAACCACAAGCTATTATTCAAAGATCATGCATGAGGATGTGAATGACCCAGTTTTTAGCGCAAAGTTCGACAGAAACTTTACTCACGTGATTTTCAAAGAAGTTTTAAACAAAATTAATTAAACATTAATTATCCAAACAGAATTATAGAGGCTGAGTTGGTTGTTTGAAAACTAAACCCAAAGTTTTTTTATCCCTAAAAAAGTCATCAGCTGGTACTTTCCAGTTGCCCAGTAACTTTTGGGATTGAGTTTAGTGCAGTACTTATAAGATAATAAATAGCATAAAATAACTAGTGAACTAAAAGTTAATTATAAACAAACCAGCTGGAAAATGAACCCTTGAACAACCATCAGTAAATCCTAAACCGTGTCATTATGCATTGGTCAGCACCTGCTTCTTTTCTTTCTAACTATTCATGTGTCACATGTGTTGTATTGAGGTGTTTGTGTTGACTAATTTACTGTAATTATTCATCTGTTTATTTACGATATATATTGTGTTGTAAATGTTCCAGAGAGCTCCAACATGGGATGATAAAACCTCTGGACTTCATCCACCAGGACAACATGGACTGAACCTCCTGACTCATCAGAACTGAACAAGAACAGGGAAAGACACATGTACGCGTATCTCCAGTGTACATTCCAACACATCCGATATATTCAAACCCTATATTCATGCAGTTGGAAACTTTTGACGTGGAATTGTTTCTCTGACATTTAGGTCTAATTCAAAAGCCCAGTAATAATTCCTAGTTTCATGACAGTTCACTTCTCCATTTTAAAAACATGCTGATATTTTATAAAGACGGACAACACATCTTCAGTCCTTCCTGTTTTTCATAAATGATACAGTTGCTGCCATCTTGCGCTTTTGATGCTTTTCTTCCTTTATACACAAATCTATGGTTGGTGGTTTTTACCACTTTGCTTCTTTATATCAGTGTTTGTTCAAGTGCTCATGTTTGTGATAAGTTTGATGTGATTGACAGCTGAGACTGACCTGTGATTTGTCAAGCATGTGCTTCGACCAGAGCTATTTTTGTTAGATTTTTTTTACTCAGATTACGTAAAAACGTGGAAGGATGGAAGGAAGGATCAAATTAATTTTTCATTTTTGGGTGAAATATCCCAATAAGGGCAAACACTGAGCTATCTGCCAATGAGACAATGTGATCATAAGAGCAACTGAAAAAATACTTGGTGAAACAATAAATATAACAACAGAGATTTGGCCGTTTTTGTTGACATCATGGGCTACATATAAATTGTGGATCTCCCAGAAATCCTCTTTAAAGAGAGAGAGAGAGAGAGAGAGAGAGAGAGAGAGAGAGAGAGAGAGAGAGAGAGAGAGAGAGAGAGAGAGAGAGAGAGAGAGAGAGAGAGAGAGAGAGAGAGAGAGAGAATGCTCTTTGAGGATGACCATTGGGTAATTGTTTCACGAGTCTGGTCTTAGAGGAGCAGCTCGTCCCATGCCCCCGGCTGCGCTCCACCAGAGGACGGTGCCCTAGACCCGGGGGTTAGATGGTTCTGATTACCGACACCATAGAGGAAGAGCCGCCGTCCAACTCCGAGGAGGACTACCCGAGCTAGAAAGAGGAGTATGATGAACAGGAGAACGAATTCGAAGAAGTGGACTTAGAGAACCTGGATGACGGTCGCAGCGTCATGTCCGACGACTCCTTCTACCCGCCGGACGCATCGTCCCGGTCCCCGGACAGTCCCTCCTCCAGGCGTGCTGCAGCAACAACGCGTCCATCGTCCGGCATGGAGTGAAGGAGGAGCAGGTCAAGGAGTCGGACAAGAACATTAGGGTATGATGAACTTAATATGTAACACACATCTTGACAGGTTGGTGCAGATACACTTATCAGGTGTTGCATTGACTTCTAATTATTCACATTCACAACTTTACCAACACCGTGTCCCTAACTTAAACCACTTCATGCCTCACCTTGACCTTAACCTAACCCCCAGCTCACATATTAAGATAAGAGAAGATAAGAAATCCTTTATTAGTCCCATAATGGGGAAATCTGCAATGTTACAGCAGCAGAATATATCACATAGAGTAAGGAGCATGCAGTGCTTAGGTGAAGGAATATGAAGAAATAGAAATAAACAACAATATATAGAAAAAGTGATTAACCGGGATACACATTGTAAAGAAATATATTATGTGTCAGAATATGTACAGTAAATGGATTGCACATAACGATTAATATTGCAAAGAAGTGTTTTACAAATGATTATAGCACAGTCCCTAACCTCATCAAAGGCTCTTGGCTCTAAACTGTTTGGCATCAAAGGCAGCTGTCTTTACATATCAGGCAGCTGTTGCCACTGGAAGTGTCTCTAGAGCTGCCGCTGCCACTATTTAAGCTTGCCCTTAATGCTGATATTACACCCATAAGTGTATAAATATCCTTTATTAAACCAGACAAGCTAATTTCATCACATATTTTCACGAAAAGGTGTAATTTCACCACTAAACCGTACAGGTAACATTATTGTGTTTATTTTATTTTGTAGTATTTCCGTCAGAAAAAAATGCCTTTTTAACTCTGAAGTTAGTCTGAGGTCGTAAGTTAAAGAACGTTTAGTACATTAATGCAGAAATTCTGACGACTTTGTTATATCGTGTTTTCCATAGTAATGTTTAGTTAAATGAATACATCTACAAAAACATTATTGTAGAAAGAGACTGATACCAGGATATAAACATATAAATATATATGTGTGTGTGTGGCTGTTTGAGCTTGTATCTCTGTGAAACATGCGTTCATGTTGTTTACATCCATATTCCTGAACTCCCCCAGTGTAACAGCCTCAATCCATAGCGAAGTCTAAAGAATCCTAGTCATTTTTATGTTAATGGTTTGCTATTGGCAGTGTGGGTCGATTTACGTGGCCAGGCACTTTCTCGAAAATGTCCTTTCAGACCTGATATTGGCTGGATCTCAAAGTGCTCCACTGCTTTGTTCCATCTTGCAGACATGCCGCCTCCAGACACCATGTTCTGTGCCCAGCAAATCATTATCCCACCCGAGCTGCCCAACCTCCTCAGGGACTTCACCAAGGCAGCCATCCGAACGCAGCCCAAGGACTTGGTGCAGTGGTCTTCAACGTAAGCCTTAGTGTCTGTCAGCAGTGATTCAGGCAGAGGGGGACGTTTGATTTGTGTTCATTATGATCTTGATCTCTCAAACAACACCATAAACAGTGTCTCCGGGCAGCATCACTGTACAAAGAGGTCGGCCCTTTTCACCTGGGAATCTCTCATCTTGGCACAAAAATGCTGTTTTATTACGGCTGAAGCTTAGGTCACTAATTTCTTAAATTGTATTGGATTCTGCTGCAACACTTTTTACCCCTGAGCATCCTACAGTATTGTGTAGACTCAAACACTTCACCCACCTCTCCATCAGCATAGTGGTGGGTAGATAATGAGTGAAATTTCCTTTCTGGGTGAACTATCCCTTTAAAGTAACACCAGCTTATTTTGTTGCTCAAAAACACTAAATGCAATGCTGCCTCTCACTTCACTGTCAAGGTAATATAAATTGTGAAGAACGATAGACCAGTGTCTTCCCTTTAGCAATTTAGAGAATGATGGTAAACAACACAAAGAAAAATACTACACATGATGATTTAATTGGTCCTAGTCCTGGGATATTGTTCAAGTAGCAACTTGTGGTCCATTCTACATTTCGGCCTATTTGATTGGCATGTTTAGGAATGAATTTAAATCACAGACAGATTAAGACACTACATGTAAGTGACTGCTTTTTTCCAGATACTTCCATGCATTGTATAGAGGAGAGCCTTTGCCCGTCAATGAGCGTTTTGAGATGAAGGCACCCCAGAAGACAGACACCATGTACTGTTCCCAGCAAATCAGCGTCCCGTCCGAGCTGCCCATCATCCTCCAGTACTTCACCAAGGCAGCCATCCAAACACAGCCCGAGGACTTGCTGCTGTGGTCTTCAACGTAAGCCTCAGCTTCTCTCAGCAGTGATTTAGGCAAAGGGGCAAGTGTGATTTGTGTTTATTATGATCTTTATCTCTTAAACAACACCATAAACAGTGTCAATGGGAAGCATCACTGTACAAAGAGGCCTGCCCTTTTCACCTTTTAATCCCTCATCTTGGCACTGACTTGCTGTAATTGGATCCCGTGAGCCTCTATGCTACTGTAGCGGTTAGACAACTTTCTAACAAAGACAACAACTTTAAAAGTAGAGGGTGATATTAAGATATATCAAGAATATATTTTAAATTTAATATATAGGACTTTTCTGTCCTCTGCTTTTTTATTGGCTGTTATAGCTTGGTAGTGTTTACCATAAAAGACAATTAAGTGAGTCACATGGAGGCACAGAAACAATTAAAATGTCTCCTTGGTTACATCGTGTGTGGATGCCCTTAAAGTAATCACAGCTTCTTTAGCTGCTCAAAACCACTAAATACATTGCTGCCTCTCACGAGTTCACTGTGAAGTACAATAGACAACTGTTTTCTCCTTTAGCATTTTAGAGAATGATAGTAAACAACACAAAGAAATACAACGCACGATGAATACATTTTTCTTAATCATGAGATACTGTTAAAATAGCAACATAGGCCTACAATGGATTGGCATGTTTAGGGATGAATTTAAATGACAGACAGATTGGGTGAAGTTGAGTTAAGATACTATACAGGCACTGCATGCTGTGTGTTTGTTTTTCCAGATACTTCAATGGACTGTGTAACGGAGAGCGCTGGCCTGTTGAAGAACGTTCTGAGATGAACCTTGCCACCGAGAAGACAGACACTGGGCTGACTCCAGGTCTGCTTGATGCCTCTTCACAAACAGGTACTTTCTCTACAGCAGAACCAAACCTCATTGAACTGATCACATGATCGTTCACCTCACGCTGCTGCTGCTGGAAGAGAAGCAATGGATTTAGTGCACTGCATATTTTCCAGAGCTGTGTGTTATTATCGGTTATGTATGTTTAATATCCACATTTGCTTACACAATCTTTCCTGCATTTGTATATTGTTGCATTGTTGTCGCCCCCTCTCCCTTTGACTCATTAAAGTTTTACATTATTGTTGTTCCATTTCCCTTCACCTGGGGAATCTTGTTGTGGTGGATCCATTAAAATAAATGAATAATTAATATTTCCTTAAAGGTCAACACCTAGGCACCAGTCTTAACTTTGTGAGGATGCCTCTCTTCACGAAAGCGATTTAACTCTAAGACTTACTAACTTTGTAGTTCTTAAAATTATGTTTATTTTAAGAAATTGTCCTGTGGATTTGAGACAGTGCTCAGAAATAGTCCAGCTTGGAGCAAGAATCAACTCCTCTTCTGCTGTATGAATCCTTGCTGTGTCTTATTACATAGCTCAGTATAAAAGTCATTATCACTGGCTGCCAGAGTCCCCAGAACCAATACTGCTGCTTGTTTAAACCAATAACTGATTGATTTCTTTCTCCTCAACTCCTCTAATCGCTACTTACTACATCCACAGCTCTCCCAGAAGACAACTTGCAGCAAGGAGGAGCTGCAGAAGAAATGGGAGGGTCTGTGTTTACCATCGGATCAGATGGAGACCCTGCTGTCGCTGGGCAGCTTCAGCTCTGAAATTGACTGGATGGAGTTTCTCGCTCTGGGCTGCAGCGCTCTGGGAGGGGTGAGATGTTATATAAGGCCAGAAAGAAATGCTAATACCACTTTATACCGCTTCCTTTGAGCCTCAAAGTCAAGTGTACCAAGAACAGCTGCGTTTTTGCAGTCATCTTGTCTTCTAGTGTTTAAACTAGCTCCGGTCGTGTGTGATCCAGACTTCTCTATCGGGGTCCCCAGACTCTAGAAAGAAAGAATAAATCCTTCTCTGACTATGTGAGTCTCTGACTAGGTGAGTCTTTGCAATTCTATTGAGCCCAGGATTGGTCAGAATATGCAGATAGAACAGCAGCAATGGATCAAAGAAAATACCTTCAAGAACTTTGCGGATAATGACTTAGATTCTGCAAAAGCAAATGCAGATCAGCATTAACAACTTCATGTGCTCGCTGTGAGGAGGGAGGAACATTTTGCTGCTGTGAATAGGGTCATTGAACTCTTTCACCACATGAGGGCAGTCATGTTCTGTAATAACAAGGTTGTTGTCAGTGAGCTAGTTTCATGTAAGTGTATTTGTAGAGTGGGCCTGTGCTCATCCTTAAATGCTGATTGTGTGTCACTTTTTTGAATGTCTGGTTCTCTTTCTTAGACCCTCAGGAGTTCTCTGAAGTTCGCCTGTGAGATCCTGACAGAGGATGAGGAGGACGGCACACTTATCTGGCTCGCCTGGACGGGTACATGCCACAGGATGACGTTGACGACTTCCTCAGCAGCCTGCAGCCACAAGTGTAGGTGTCATTTGTGTGTGTGTGTGTGTGTGTGTGTGTGTGTGTGTGTATTTTCCTGAGATGTCTACATGTATCTTGCGAAAAACAGAGTGGATGTAGGCGGTGGCAAGTTACGTCTCCTACAGTTCCTCACTTGTGCCTTTTTGGACTTAGTTCATATCCCTCCATAGCTCGGGATGACAAACATAATTTTAAACATCAAAGCCCCACAATATCTTCAAAGAACTCTGTATTGCTTTAAAGGACCCATCGACACACACCCTCGACCAATAACGAGTCAGTCTCAGCTGTCAATCATGACGTTTAGCCCCGTTTTGATAGTCAAGTCAACTTTGTTTATAAAGTGCAATTAGAGTTCTCTACAATAAATGAAAACAAATAAAAATACAAGATTAGGTTCTTATAAGATAATAAATAGCAATTTATTGTCATCCATCTTTATTTACAGTCTATGAGTTACATCTGTCCTGGTAGATAAATCTAATAGAGTCAATTCTAGTTCTTATCCATGTGTAAGTCATCCAGAAAGCACAACTTTACAAGACCAGGAGATAAAGTGAATCCCCAATCTGTTCCTTTCTGTTCTGACACCGTCCAGCGAACAGTGAGAAGCAGGGTCATGTTTTTCTTAGAGCTCCATTGTTGTAGGATGTATGAGGAGGAAACATGATGTCACTGCAAAGGTGTTAGTGGTTAAGGAGTCTCAGCTCCGGGGTGGAGCTCGTTGCACAACCTTTACAGTTTCTCTGAGTTTGGCACGTAACGTCACTTCCCCAGGGACACGATGAATGTAGCGGGGCAGTGCGAAAGAGATGGGAGAAGAGAGAGTGGACACAGAGGTTCCCCTTTAGCGTTCCTCCCTGAAGCTGTTGCGTAACAGATTCAAGGGGAAGGACCAGGGGAAACATGATTCATGGCGTATTGTGCAGTTGCAGAACACAGATGTGTTGACGTGATGGACTGTTAGTGTCCTTGCCTCTTAACGAGCCTCTTTTCTCTCTAACTATTCATGCGTCACATATGTTGTATTGAGAGGTGTTTGTGTTGACTAATTTTACTTGAATTATTCATCTGTTTACTTATGATATATATTGTGTTGTCAATGTTCCAGGGAGCTCCAAACTGGGATGATAAAACCTCTGGACTTCATCCATCAGGACCACATGGACGAAACCTCCTGACTCATCAGACCTCGCCAGAGCCACATTGAGGCCTGAACAAGAACAGTGAAAGTGAATTTCAAAATTAAAGTGGCTTGTCTAACAGTGAACAGCGAAGTATGGATTGTATTGCGATTGGCACAACCTATATTTGTCCAAAATGCATTTTAAACTGAGGATTTTATGTTCAACACTCAGTATCACCCTAATGCCTAACATGACAGGCACTTGTCAATCAATCAATCACCTCCAAAGCATTTGCTTTTCTTTTAATTCTCATCATCTTCTTAATGGAAAAATAAACCTTGTAATTCCAAATTTCGAAATGAATTATTGAGTCCTTAACTCCTTATGAAAAGGAATATACAGGATAATAAGTGTGTTTTCAAGAGAAGTCTGTGGATTCCAAGGCACTATCCTGCAGCTGTTACATTTTAAGACACCTACACACTGGCTTTACCAGCGTTCCAGCAAGGTTGTGTGGGCGTGTGGACTTTAGTTCTTCTGCAAAGTGCCTTACACTTTTATCGTTTCATGAAATTCTTTGCCTTCAAACCACAATTGTTTTGTGTCATTAGCGTAAAAGTTTACAGTATATTGTTTAATCTTATCTAATACATTTTGTGACATTATTTAATACTTATTTTATCTATGAGCATTTACAAAATATTCCAACAAAAAATAAAGTTCTTGTGCTCATACGTGAGCACGCATCTCAGACGGCACATAATTAAGGGGACGTTGCAGGCTGATGAAAATGGATTAATTAACACTTGTGGATTATTCAATTTCTCACATTTAACTTGAGAGCTAATGATTTGTCTGTCCCTGAATTTAATTGTCGTCGTTAACTCGCGCATTGGCCAATTTGATGTCTTAATTGATTAAGTTGTGATGTGGAGACTTTCTAATCAGTTCAAATTAATAGAGGGGATATTAGAGGAGAACATTTTCGAGCAAATCCTCTCAGAAACAAACAGACACCCCTCAGAACCCAGACATAAACACTTGATTTTGGTCACTTATTCAGTTGCTAACAGTTTGGCGCTTGTGTCATAGAGGAGACTCATAGACAGATCTTTGTGCAGCGCCCTGCTCCAGGTATGCCACAGAAGAGACCATGGTGTGTTGGAGTGTGGTGGATGTTTGTGGTTTTAGGGCAAATACATGAATGACTGAATGAGGGAAGCCATACAGGAGCCGGTCTAAACCCACCATGCTGTGCTCGTGAGGCACATGTGGCCTAAATAAGACCTGAGGAAGTTCAATTTAAAACCCCACCTTTCACAAACTAGTCATTTTTTCTTCTAAAACGGCTAATGCTTATGGTCAAAGACATATTTACAACAACCAGGATAATGTCTTAGAAGTTCTTCGAAATTCTTCTAGTGTAACGGGGGCTGTAGCTCTGAAAGTAGAGAGGGTCGTCCACTCACCAGAAGGTCGTTGGTTTGATTCCTGGCTCCTCCACAAGAACAATCCTCGGGCAAGAGACTAAACCCCAAATTTCCCCTGATCGAAAAAGTGCTACGTATAGAAGCATTGTTCATTTGTTAGCGGGGAAATTGGTGACTTGTACTGTAAAAGCGTTTTTGATTGGTCGATTTAACCGTAAAAGCACTCTATAAATTCAGGGTTATTGTAGTGACTGCGTGGACATTTCAACAACAAACGGACTGCTTTTTCGGCTTAAACCTGTGTGGCCTTGGGTGACAGCTGGATTTGTAAGAAATCATCATGTCTGTGATGACTGTTGAACAATACTTCTTCCCAGCCCAAATGAGACAGACAAGATGACAACAATCATAGAAATTACACAGTCCTGTTTTTGCTGCTCTATCAGCCACAAAGGGTTTGGGTTAAAAATAGTCCTTACGGTTTGGAGTGGCATACTCTCGGTAAGTATAGTTGTCTGAAAGAGCTGTGAATATAGAATAAAATGACAGAAATCTCATCACTTTTGCGCGACACACATTCACAGAAGGGCTCCAGTCAGCTCCCTGTGGTAATCTGTCCACGGAATTTAGATCTTGTTCTGAGTGCCGGGTGGAGCTGATGCAATTGGCTCTGCAAGTGAGGGTGTTGCAGATGTTCTGCTATTTACATTGTGTCTCAGTCTCACGTGAATTCATACTCAAAGCACAGAATATGAATCCACCTACATCAAGGTGAATGGACAAATCGTTTTTTTTTTTCAATTGGCTGTACTTCTCTATGATGTACAGTAGATTGTTATGCAACAGCATGCGCATTGAGGGATATTTTGTTTAGGACATATGAGAGGGGGGATTAAATCTACACGTTGGAAGTCCTTGAATGAACTACAAACACCCCAGCAGCTGTGTTTCTGAACAGACCTCAGAGCAAACGCGAACATGTGAGAGGTCTTGTTGAACTGAGGAGTTCTCATTTTAAAATCAACCGCCTGTCTCCTTAATAAGTATTAATTATTTCCTCCAATTTTTCTGGGGCTAAATAGGAGCCACTGATGCCAGTTTACGGTGTCAAATAAACCACTGCAAACGCTAATGGTTGATTTTTATTTCACAACACAGCTGTCTGCACACGTCTCCTCAACAAGAAAGAAAATAAAAACACGACTGACTAACGTGAAAGCCAAACATGCTCGGCTTTTATGGAAACTGTTAAGTGCTTTCCGGGCTGCTCGCAGGGTTTTATATTAAAATGTTGATGGATTTCTACAATGTAATTGACTCTAGTGACTCCCTTGTTTCCCTCCGAAAATACCAGTTAATGCCATATTTCCTTTTTACTAAGACAGCTAATTGTTGGCTTCACGGCAGCTTTATCCCACTGAACATTTCACTGAGCAGCACTGCTGGAAACTGGAACACGGATCGGCTTTGGTAGCAGAAAATATTAGTGCTCAAAATGAAGGGCGTTGTCTGGACTGCATACTGCTTAGGACATGTTAGACACATGTGGATCTCCAATGTTTCTCCAATATGTCATCATCATCATCATCATCGCCTACTACCCCTTCTGGGGCTTAGGCCGCAAACAAGAGTTCTCCATGCATCCCGGTCCTGGGCCAACATCTCAAGCTGTCCCCAGGTGTAGCCCATTTTCTTGGTGTCTGCCTCCAGGTCTCTACGCCAGGTGTTTCGCGGCCGATCTCTCTTTCTTTTCCCTTGGGGATTCCACTTGAGGGACTGTCTTGTGGTGTTTGTGGCTGGTTTACGGAGAGTATGGCCTATCCATCTCCAACGTCATTGGAGGATCTCTTCGTCCGCCGTCTCCAATATGTAGTTTAGCTAAAAGACATGTAGTCGAATTCAAAAGCCCAACAGTAATCCCTAGTAATTTGTTATTTGAAAACAGGCTGATTCTACTCTTTTTAGAGTCTTTATAAAGATGGATGGAACATCTTCACTCCTTCCTGTTTTTCATAAATGAAGCGTAAATAGTCTTGATACAGTTGCGGCCATCTTGCACTTTTGATGCTTTTATCCATTTATACACAGTTGTGGTTTTATCTTATTTTGATGTCAAACACATTTACCGCTACTGTGGTTCCATCCCCTGATCGCTAATTTCAAGATGTCAGCGTTCCTATTCAAGATATTTTTAGAATCATTTCTGGATAGTGGAAGGAAGTGGTGACATGTCATCCATCTTTAGATACAGTCCATAGTCTAGAGGTGGAGCCCCTTTTACTTCATGGTCTCTCCTGATATTAATATTTCACTTGCATGAGCACATTTTCTGTGATAACATTACAGTGCAGCTTTAAGGACCCACCCTGCATTACAGTGTAAAACACAATATTACATCTCCATACTTGCAGTGTCAATGAGAGATGTATTTGTGAAACTGTGGATTGAACCTTTCAACTAAATCTAATACTGGAGATTTACAATTTATCTTTGCTCTGTTGATTATGTGTGTGGTGTGGCTCGACCAGACAGTTGAAACTTTCCACGGATAATTATATATCTGTAGGATTGGAAACTGGCTGTCAGCCACACGGCAGCAGAACGATACCATGGAGATGGACCAGTCACACGAGAGTAGAGCTCTCAGCAGGGGGTAGATGAAGTTATAATAAGGCTACACACACTGGGACTATTATGCAATTGTTTTCTTTCCATAACAGCTGATGTCAGCAAAGTGAATGTATTAATTACAGAGAGAAAAAAATGTATCATCACTTGTAAATGTTTTGTGTATGTTACAATCCACGTATTTGTTACCTCTAGAGTGGACGACTTATTATATGGATGTTCCAAAAATCAGCGCAGTGACAGAAATTAGAAAATTATTATATTAATGCTATGTTAACTTCTCGGCACTGGCTCCAGTAAAACCAGAAAAAAAATTATTCTCCATATACTAAGCCATTAATGACCAAGCTCCATCATATTTTTTAGACCCCATATCATCCCAAATGAGCACTCCTCTCTCTGAATGTGGGCTTGGCGTTTCTACAAGAGTAGAATGGGAGATAGAACCGAGCCGGGCTCCTCTCCTGACTCCTGTGGAACCAGCTCCATGTTGGGTTCAGGAGGAAAGATATAACTTGATAAAGTTTCATTGACCCTTACTGTGACCTCACAGGCATACAGCCAGAAGAGATCTCCCTGGAGGACAGGCTAAGGTTTTTTTTGTATTTATGAATTATGTCATGGGCCAAATGCATTATACAGACTTGCATGACTATTGAGAAAGAGCATGTATGTTTTAACTTCTGATACTGCACATGTTCAGGACATACTTATAAATACACACTAAAGTAAGTCAGGCACATATATAAATATTAAAGTTTCACTGGTGCTTCTAGAGAGAGTAATCCCTTATCAGAGAGACAGATAGAGAGAGAGAGAGAGAGAGAGAGAGAGAGAGAGAGAGAGAGAGAGAGAGAGAGAGAGAGAGAGAGAGAGAGAGAGAGAGAGAGAGAGAGAGAGAGAGAGAGAGAGAGAGAGAGAGAGAGAGAGAGAGAGAGGGAGGGTGGGAGAGAGACAGAGGTCCCAGGCGCATCTAATCGGCTTACACGACTCTAGGTTAACACAGAACTGCCTCTCTCCTGGGACGGTCGTGTGTCCTGCGCTTGATTTTCGGCTTTGGCTCCACTTTCCAGAGGCTTCACTTCCATGCCTGTCTCCTCCGGACACAACACCGCCCGGCGCAAAGATCTCACTTCTCCGGGAGCTTCAGATCTCAGGTGACAGCGGCTCTGTGAGGATGACCTGGAACTCGCTCTGACGGCACATGGTTCAGCAGATTAAGGGGTTTGTGTGATTAAAGCTCCCGCAGACGATGTGATTGTTTCACCGGAGTCTGGTCTTGGAGGAGCAGCTCGTCCCATGCGCCCGGCTGCGCTCCACCCCGAGGACGGTGCCCTAGACCCGGGGGTTAGATGGTTCTGATTACCGACGACAGGGATGGAGGAGGCGTCCGGGTCAAGCAGCTCCAGCTCCAGCAGCACCAGCAGCAGAAGGTCGGGGGAAACGTCTCTCAGGTCCACCCGACCATAGAGTTAGAGCCGCCGTCCAACTCCGAGGAGGAGGACTACCCGAGCGAGGATGGGGACTATGATGAAGAGGAGGATGAATTCGAAGAAGTGGACTTCGAGGACTTGGATGATGGTCGCAGCGTCATGTCCGACGACTCCTTCTACCCGCCGGACGATGCGTTCGCGGACTCGGAGCGGACCCCGTCCCCGGAGAGCCCGGAGCCCCTGTCCCTCCTGCAGGCGTGCTGCTCCAACAACCCGGCCATCGTCCGGATCATGATCCGACACGGAGTGAAGGAGGAGCAGGTCAAGGAGGCGGACAAGAACAACAGGGTATGAGGAACTTAATGTATAACACACATCTTGACAGGTTGGTGCAGATACAGGTTGGTGCAGATACACTTATTATAAGTTGGCATTAACTTCCAATCATTGTGGACTACTTAACCAAAACGGCATCCCTAAGTTCAACCATCACCAATTTCTACCTAACTCTAACCTTAACGTCACCCCAGTTCACAATTTATCCCTAATCTCAACCATGTCCAATCAATAACTAAACTTAACCTAATCAAATTCCACATCTCACCACTAACCCTGACCTCAGATATACATTTTGGGCCTCATTATGACCAGGCTTTGGTCCCCATGGTCTACTGGTCAGAACAAGGTCGGTATTTACAGCAGAAAAGCTCCTAAATAGGCAACAAAAACGAGTACACATACACATACACAACACAGACACACACCACAATTGTTCACTACATGAATCTATTATCTTGTAAGAACAGTGTGAGGGACAAGGTAAATTTAAATTGGCTCCAGTTACATATCATAGCGTATTTAATCTCATAACTGATCGACTATGGAGCATGTGAGGTTATAAAGTGTTCTTCCTCGGCTGGACACTAAATGTGTCACACTGTATCTGTTTATCAAACTGAAGCCTCTGCCACCCGGTGCAACAGGTTCAGACAAGAAGCTTCACAGTCAGTCTGCAGTGGAATAATTAAGCCTGAGCCTGCAGCAGTGACTTACTCACCTATTCCCAGGCCTTGGGAGAGGATCTGGTTTGACCTCTATTTAAAACCCTAATGTATGTCACAGGTTTAAGGTCGTGATTATGCTCAGCCTCAAAGACAAATTAAAGTTATTTACATCTTAATAATTCTATATCTCATCTGCCAGTTGGCTTGAAAATGCTACATTTTTCAACTTGTACATGCTTGCTTATAATTTTCTGCTCAATATCAGTGTTTTCTTTGTATGTTTCTGCAAAGACCCACCTCGGTTTTCAGAGAGCGAGAAACCTCAAGCGCTTAAAAAAACAACCTGAAGTCTCTGAAGGTCAGGAGAACACAATCTCCTCTGTGTGTGTGAAAGTGTGCGTACTCTAACTCTCTGTGTGTGTGTATATGTGTGTGTGTGTGTTTGTAAGACTTTATTTTCATATTCTATATTTGGACTCAATTTGTGTAATATACGAACAAAATGTCATTAAGAGCAGGATAAAAACATTTTGTAAAAGCTTGAACTCCACAAAAGGGATGAAGCATTTTCTGTTACACTAATCTCGGGCTATCCAGGGATTTTTTTGTTTTATTTGTTAAAGTACATGAGAGTTGGGTCACAGCTGCCACCTTACATATTCACAAACCACAGTAATAATAGTAGCAGCTCACATTTTCCACATTCCCTAAAGTCTGAATGTGGACATTTAGGATATATGGTTGTGGATAAGAAACACACTCACTTCCAAAAAAGAGAAGAAAGAAAAAAAAGGTGTATTCCATCATCCATGCTGATGATATCCGCAGAAATAGCTCATAGTGTATATAGAGTACATTTATATTTATATATATTATACTGTATGTGCATAATGTAGCCTATATGTCTGTGTTCATGAACAGGAGAGTTTACAGTTTAAAGACAATTACTTAAAAGTTTATAATAATATAATTGCACTTTTCTCTAATAACTTTAGGTATACAGCCCGGAGGGAATTTTTTTCCCATTTACAATTTTCCCAATATCATACATTAGTTTAGTCGCTGTCTGGGAAAAGGGGATAATCTTGATAATCTGCCATTTTTCATGATTTCAACAATCCTATGCCTCTGCTGTTTTTTTCCCTCAATGACTGAATATCTTATATTTTTCACTGAAGGTAATTCATCAATTTATTAATTACTGCTTTCTTAAAAAACATCAATATATGTAAAGCATGTTTCCATTTGCACCTTGTAGAAAAAGGTCACTCCAGCCAAAGAACTGCAGCCCAGGGCGAAGAGATAAATCCATAATTATGGACTGCCAGACCAGCTTTCATTCATCTGGACATTTTGCTAATAGTAATTGAATTAGTTGGCACTGGGGCCTGTGCTGAATCTCATATTAATGTGCATTGTTGTGACTCAGTGTATTTGTGTTATTATACTATAGCGTTGGGCTCCTATTTATCCAGGGAAAGCTGAGAGAGCAAGATTCACCATCAACGTGCACACTTGACTTTACATAGCTTAGCTTCCTGCTACTTTTATTCTCTTACAGATTCAGATACCTGCACTTTGCATGTATACCAGTAAATCAAAAAATACCAGAGCATTTAAAAAATATGAACTTATACAATGTTGTTATATTGTAACAGCTGTGTGCTACTAACCCTGTATGGAAGTCACAATTATTTTCATTGTTGTCTGACCTAACTTATGTTAATCCCTTTGAAAAACAAATATACACAAAGAATGAATGCCGTGGAACTTCTCGTAAAATCTAGTTTGACAGTCATAACTGAAAAATAACACATATAAATAAATGTAGGAACACTAAACAAGTACTTCTTTTAAAAGCTGTTAAAGTGCACACTCCGCATGGAATATTAACTGCTGACATCTTAACTAGTTGTGACTAAAGCTATGCTACTGGAAATATCTTGAGGGGCAGTACAGTGTTGATGCTGTTTTGGTGCAGTTGTCCAATGCTGTGTCGGTACCGGAACATCAGCTCTTCAGTGAAGCTGAGCTGTTTTCACAGTCCTGACCTTACAGCACTAATCTGAGCCTATAACCTGGAGGCTACCCCCCCCCCCCCATGTGTCTTTGTCTCTTCTTCCATTTCACCTCCTCTTCTCTACAAACTGACCTCTTCCCTGACTGTACTGGGTGTAATCACCGATGAGCTCATGGGCGGATAGAGTAGCATGACATCACTGGAATGCCCAAAAATCTCTCCTGTTGAAATCCCCCTGATTCTTAATCATTTTCATTCCTAGCGATTGTATGTAGTACAGACAGTGTGCAGATATATTAGTGTTTATTTAGAATATAAACGATGCACATAATGCACAGCCCAACAGAGAAAGGTCAAGGGTCCTACAGGCACGAGGATTAATTTGGCAAGCCCCCCCACAACAAATGGTTGCATACAATGTGTGTCTCAGTTTGAGAGGCGGAGCAAGAAGGTTCCATGTTTGCACAGATAACCAGGATGTCTGCCATAGTGTACTCTACACTTACTGACCTCAGGGTGTGTGCACACAAAAACAGACACAATAAGATTAAGCAACACATCTATTGTAAACACACCGATATGAATCTGCAGAGCTCATTAGTGTCCGTGCGTGTGTGTGTGTGTGTGTTTCACATCCTGAAACATCCTAATATAGCAGACAGGTCGACAATGTGATGTGTGTAAGACAAAGAGAGGCGCTCATTTACAGCATGTGCTCCATTTCCCTTTCCTCTGGTCAGCAGTTTATAGGGAGTGTTTCAGTATAATGATCTGTTAATCTTGCATGAGAAAGAAACTATGAGTTTTTGTCAAATTATATTTAGTGTAATAGCCTGGCTAATCTATTATATCTGATATGCATAATTATGTGTAATCCCTGTTCACTGTTCCATACCAGCAGGGAGGTCAAAGGTTATGCTAAAACAAATGCAGCCTTGAATCTTTAGTAAAATAATCTTTAAGATTTTTTAAAATAATTTTCATGGTTTTCACAGGGAATAATTCATGGATCTTGAATAAAAAAATCTGGCATATTTAGGGAACTTGGGGCCTTGGCAGAGGGATATGTGCTCTTCTGAGTGTCATTCTAATCTTAATTTGAGAATCTTTTTAGTACCTGTTGAAACCGTGTTCACTGGAATCCCGATCCAAACAAGCCAACCAAACAAGCCAGACTTTAATTTACTAATATGTCTCCTGTAGTATTAGAGGACAGGAAGTTTCCACTAAGCGAAGCATTAATACTAAATTTAACAGGAAACCTGACAATATATACATAATGTGAATTCGTATGGAGGTATGGGAATTTAGTTCTGCTTCAGAATCCCTGAATTCTCAGTGTTGTGACTGCCGTGATGCATGGCATTTCAACATCTACTGGCAATGTCTCGTCAGAATTAAAAAAGAGAACAAGTCACTCAACATGAGGGGTTATCCCTGATGAGAGTAGGACTTTTATGCAACATGTTTGTGTGTGCGTGTGTGAGTTGACAGTAAATGTGACGTATCAGATGAATACTGGTGTCCACTGGCACCTCTGACCCTGTTCAGGACAGTTTGTGTCCCTCGTAGAGTGCATAAGCACAAAACTCAATATAAACGTACACACACATAAACACACACGCACACACAGGCACAGGGACACACACAGAATCCAATCAACTTGAATGAGGCCACCCTGCCGGGCTGATACCTCTCTCTCTCTCTCTCTCTCTCCCTCCCCCCCACCCTCTCTCTCTCTCTCTCTCTCTCTCTTTCTCTCTCTCTCTCTTTCTGTCTCTGAATCACACGTGCACACACTAACCAGATTCTCCAAATAGGCCGACATACAGTGACAAGCCATTACAGATACAGTACACTGCAGCCCTGCCTGTTAAGACAGCATGTGACAGAGTCGGCCACAGAGTGTCTGATGCACAAAGAGAGCGCCGACCAGCTCGGATCGACCATCACGTCAACAGGCAGACAGACTGAATGAAGGGACACGTGGGGGAAAGAAAGAAATTTGGCACCACAGAGGGGTGGCGAGCATGGTGCTGCTAGCCAATATAGATAAGTGGAAAAATCAAAGCGCCAGTCATACACATTTGATTTGATACAGCCGTGTGAACGCCCAGCTGCAGACAGAAAGACAACATAACAGGGAGGCTATTGACAGAAACACGGCCTAGTGTGTCTGTGACACTTTTAGTGTGTGTGTGATTGAGGGCGGTCTAGAGGGTGTGTGTGTGTGTGTGTGTGTGTGTGTGTGTGTGATGCCTGTATTTGAAGACAAAGATGTGCTATAGATTGTAAAAGGGATGCTAATGTTTGTATTCGGTTTATACAGAGGGAGAGTTTGTTGGTCGCTCGTATGACTTGCAGGAGTTAGCTGAGACCATTGACTTAAGAACAACCTTAAATGACAGAAACCATTTACTTTGTTCAGTTCGTGTCCAACCCACTGACATGGAGGAAGCAGGACTCATTATCTATGCTGCAGCCAGCCACCAGGTGGCGATAGAGATATCTTCCATCTTTATATAGTCTATTGCTTAGACAAGTACTTACTTGAAAAAGAAAAAGTTAGTCAGTCTTTATTTAGGAAACAAAAAGAAAGCTAGATTGTTTTATTTCCTGGTTCAGGAAACAAACATGGGAGCATCTTGGTTACATGGTGAAAGAGCAATATTAGACATTTTGTGGAGATGGAACAGGCTTCTCGCTGTTCGAGATGCTGTCTTGGATAATACTGCAAATTGTTCGTAAAAAATTATTTTTCTGGGCAAGTATGTGATTATCTGCAATTTAAAACCCATTAGAAGAAACGTTAAATTGATTATCAGTTATAATATATATGGGATGCAGTGTGTCACTGTTGTTGAAGCCAATTATCATTACAGCCTTCTCACATTAACAGTAAATACTCAGTTATGTCTCAGTCCCTCCCCCTCTCTTTGTGTCTGGCTCACCGATAAGGCTAAGCCTTTCTATTCTTAGCCCTGATATCCCCAGATTACTGAGGGTGTGTTTGTGTATGTATGTTAGTGTCTTTCCCTGTGTTAATGTGTCTACATGGTCTAATAATAAGAGGTTGTGTAGAATTCGTGTGTGTATGTATCTGTGTTCAGATTGAATGAGAGTTCAGGATAGTGTTCCAAAATATTTAACTACTTTTTTTACAGCAGCTTTAAAGCAACACTATGTAACTTTTACTGAGGAACAGCGCCCTCTGCAGCCAAACATGATGACCAATTCTGTTGTAGTTTGTGCGTTTATTGTGTGATTAAGGTGTGCAAAGTGAAAAACTACAGAAAAGGGCCTGTGTGTGCGTGTATGTTTGTGTCACAGAGAAAATGGGACGTTGTGCGATGAAATTGCTCCAGACGAGCTGCAGGGCATGTTTCTAAAGAACACTGCCAGGCTGGAGGGCTGCCAAGTATGTGTGTGCGTGCATGTGAGACAGTGAGCGAGAGACAGACGAGGTCTTGATGTGTTTGTCTAGGTTCAACCAGATAGAGTTCTCTGGCGCGGTGCCACTGTAAGTGAATTTCTCCCAGACAATCCGCCAGTTACTCCACAGGACCTCTCTCCACCTTAAAACTCTCAGGGCTGAAAACACTTAACGTGACTGCATCAGGAGATGGATGACAGCCAGGCACGTTTTACATCTGTAATTTTATTTTACAGGTAAATAGTTTGAGGATTATCTAAATCAGGGACCATAAATACGGCAAAAGTGACACAGGGGGCCAATTGTATGTTATATGTGTACATGAAACCAATGCACAGTTCCTGATTCAGTTGTGTACTGTTAACTTTATAGCTTTAAGATAAGCAAAATTAAAATATCATTTAATATATTTAGAAAATTGTGCCTTGTTCGAGCACATTGTCAGCATTACCCACAGAATTAATTCAATCTATTGCGATAACTGGGATGCACAAGCATGAATGCCACCTTCAGGCTCAACAGATTACGAGTGACAGGTATTCAGATAAAAGAGCGTGATACAAACTCTTGCGTAAGAGAGTTCCAAAACTGCAGCTGACAGTCTGCGTGTATGGTGAAGACTTTACGGACCACAAGCATGTGGTACAGTTAGAGATCTCGCTAAGAGAAGTGTAAAAAAAATGATGGGAAAAAATAATGGGAAACAACACACTTGACTTCACAAAAGCAAAACAAAAATGTGACACACAATTTTTGTTCGTATTATGAGTTACTGACTTTTACTTTTACGTCTATTGACATGACAGGTCCACTGCAGGGCCCTATCAGAATTCAGCTCTATCCTGTATCTTATTTAACTAAGCCTGTGCCGCAGAGCAAAGTAAAAGCTTGTAATAAGAAACACTGTTTTCAGTATGATACAGATTAACAGAACAAATAAAGACAGTGGTGAAGCAACAGGACAAGAAGCTGTGGTAATAGGATTTATCAGACCATCACATGTTATGGGGATATTTTATTGTCTTAAAAAATTTGCTTTAGATTGGTCACACGTTGATGTGACATGATGCAGACATACAATCTTGTTTCACATACTTTCAGTGTTTACGTGTGTACTCGTTCTTGTTACCCCCTCAGGACGGTCTCCATGATAATAATTGATCTTGTCAGGACCAGTGGACCTCATGGGGACCGAAGCCTGGTACAAATCAGGAGAAATTTAATTTCTGAGATCCTAGTTAAGGGGAGTGGTAAGATGTTGGTTAGTGGTTAGGTTAGGGATGAGATTTTGGTTTGGCCGTTCACCATGAATGCAAAGCCCTAATAAGGATAGCTCTGCAAACTTGTGTGTGTGTGTAGGAGTCGTAGTAAGACACGGAGAGGCTGGCACAAACTTTGTAAACTGGTTTTCACCTTCAGGCCCTCTCCGTGCCGATCCTGTTAATTTGTTTTTTTATTCTTCTCAGTGAGACAGAACGTTTCATCACATTCATACCAGAATTTGGAAAAATAATTCAGTGGAGATACACAGTGTGCTGCTAAGACACCAAGAATACAAATTCTTGAAGGAGGTTACAAATTAATGAAGAGAACATCGTGTGACTGGAGTAGGTTCACAAATCAAGTCTGTTGAAGGATCATTAAATGTGGAACAAATTAAAAGTTTTTAACTAGTCATGGTAAAATATTCTTCGCACACATATTCACATAGTGCTGTGTAACATATGTTCAGTGCTCCACTGCAGTGGCTTGCGGTGATGTGTACACATGAGTGAGCAGGGCTGCAGGCTCCTGTATACCTGCTGCCTCTTAAAGGGGAATTCTCATATTTTTCAACCTGGGCCCTGTGTTTATAAATGTGGGTGTGGAGATTTGTTGGCCCTGATAAAATACTTTTGGAATGTGAGACAGTAGCTAGAAATACAAATTGTTAGTATAGGTTGTTGCTAACAGTCTGGAAACAGTGTATGAGATTCTGAGCTTTGCCACTAAGCAGCAGCAAGTTCTGCTTGGTGCCTCTCTCTCTCTTTTTGTTTGCTTTTCAGTTAGTAAGAGCTCCTGGTCCATGTACCCCAGCTCAAACAAGAAGCTCATTGAATCAGAAAAAAACTTTCTGAGTTTCTCTGAATAAAATCCAAACTCCTCTCTTTATCTTTCACTCTCCTTTCCACCACCATCTACCTGGATCAACTCAAACATCAGGAGACTTGAAAGTGAGACTGCTCATTGAGCGAGACATGTGAAATGTTTCCATACTGTTAGCAAAGAGCCAAAATAACAATTTTTATTGGTGAAAAAAGCACTTTTAGTGAACGTTTTGCCCCATGAGAATGCATTGTAGCCACTGCCGTGTCACGTCGTGGCTTCTGGCAGAGGCGATATACCGGACTGATTCCAAAAGTGAATGCCGCTACCACTCATTTACAAACCCACATTTATAAACATTAAAAAAAATCACACATAAGAAGAAAAGGAGAAACTTAACTTATTTCAAGCAATAACTTTTGAAGTGGATTTGATTCTTTGACATGGCGAGATTGGGCATTATCCTTGGCGCAGCTACGCTCTCTCTGAAGACCCCCTCTAGTTATTCATACTCTATTCTTGTTCTCTTACTCTTATTATTGACATATATTCATCAATTGGGAACTGATTCCTTGTATGAAAACATGTATTCCAGATTCCATTAATGCTATGACCCATTTATAATGAAAGACATTTCTTTCTGTGTATGTAGAAATACATTCTACATGACATATCTATTTAGAACTCTGTGTTCCAAAATCCTACATGCAGCCCCCCCCCCATCTCTCTTCACTCTCTGGTGGTAAACTTGTTTGTTTTGGCCGATGAAACTGTGTGCACCCTCTGGAAGGTACTCAACTTTTACACACATTTTCCAGGACTCAAACACCCTCACATTCACGGACTAACATTTACACATCCTGCCACACACAACACATGAAAGGGTTCCTATTCTGGTAGGAACACACGCAGGTAAACAAACACATACATACGCTCACTGAAAAGACAGCAGCAGAAGCAGAGACAGCTTATTTTTCCACCGAGTTCAGGTTCTCAGTGAAAACACAACAGATGTCATACTTTTAAAAGATGCACAGCCTTGATCACATTTTATTTCCTGTAACTTCTATACGTCAGCATTTTTACTGCAGTTTGGCTTTATCTCCTATGGCAATTTTTTTTGTTTGTCTCCGATTTGTTTTAGCTGAATCTTAATATAAGCCTTTCACCCTTTGCCTTGTATATTAACTCCTGCATCTCTATTTTGTGTCCTGTCACTTTTCTATTCATCACAGATAGGGCTATTGGTCGCGTGCTACCAGGGTTACGTGGATGTTGTCATAGCGCTGTGTCAGTGTCCGTATCTGGATGTCAACTGGCAGGACAGCGAGGGGAACACGGCTCTCATAACTGCTGCTCAAGCAGGTAAGTTGCACGCGTACGCACACAGACGGACACAGTAATATATCAGGCTTAGATACACAGTCACACAGGCATTTACAGTACTGCGTGAACACATGCACACGCAGATACAAATACACACCACATGCTGACTAATGCTGACACAGGTGATGACTCACAGTCACAGACGAGCATAAAAAACACGTTGGTACTGCTGTGAATGTGGTTTTGTCTAAAATATGGTGGACTATGTGGAAATGTGACCCACAGTTAATATCTCTCTCTGTCGTGTTCTTCTTCAAGGCCACATAACCATCACCAACTATTTGCTGAACTACTTCTCCGGGTTGGACATCGAGAGGAGGAACTGCCACGGCTTCACCGCTCTGATGAAAGCTGCCATGCAGGGCAGAGTGGAATGTGTGCGCTCGCTCATGATGGCAGGTGAGGCAAATGAGCAAAACTGTAGCTGTCGGATTTCATAAACACAAAAACAAACTGGGTGTCGGAATCTAATCTGTTGCACTGTCAGATTCTAAATTTAACCCATTGCCTAGATTCTCTGGCCAGATTTTGAGAGAAGTATTTGCTTTATCATTCTCAGCAGCTCAGTAAACAGATTTTCAGATGGACAGATTGACAATTTGAAAATGTTTTGGCAGTTATAAGATGAGAACTCTCCTTTCGAACAAATGGCATAATAAGAGGCCAAGGTGTTTAATAAACAGGATTTCAGTTTAACTCTGACGATGGGCACAACACCTTCAGATTCATTTATCAGTTTTATTCAGTTTGGCTTTTAACTTGTCTCTTCAGCTGTCATGGATTCATCATAATATATTAAATTGCAAGTGTTGACATCAAGATAAAGATTGAGATTAGATTAAATGTGCAACACAAATATTTTGGGTATTTTGGCCCTGTGGGATTTGCATGATGGTGTGTGCAAGTTCTCCTGAATATTTGGACACAAACCTTTGAATCTTCAATCTCTTCCCCTCGTCATCACTTCTAAGCACAACCAACACAACGTCTTCCTTGTTATCCTTTTTAACCTGTATATTTGTGTATCCACCCTCTGCCATTCGCTCTCCTTGACATTTTCTATCGTATTTGTTGCGTCCACCAGGGGCAGCCCTGACTGCCAAAGACTTTGGCCGCCACTTCACTGCCAGGGACTGGGCCTTATTTACGGGCCGTTACGAAACCGCCTGGGTGATGACACGTCTGATGGAGCGGCCTTTTCCCAACCAATTCTGTGAATCATACAGGTAAAAGGGTTAGTCAGCTGGGAGCAACAGCATAAGCTAAGCATGCGAGAGTCACTTACCCTCAGTGTCTCTGTGCAGCGGATTTATGTCTAAACTTGCTCCCCCTCAGTCTAGAGTGGCCCCCGCTGACGTCACTGGTGACCAAATCCCAGGAGCCCCGGGGCTGTCTGCAGCGCCTGTCCGACAGCTTCCGGAGCGTCTTCAGCATCGCCAATTTCACCAACCCTGAAGAGGAGGGCGTCATCGACCACATGGTTTCTATCACGACGGCAATGAGGAGCCCCGCCATAGCTGTGGCGTGCCATACAGTGAGTTACGGAGCACCAGATCCCTTCCTTTAATTATCAGCGTTGACAGAATCCCACATGTTTGTTGCTTAATGCCTCACAACAACAAGCACATTTGAAACAAAGGCTGAGATAGAGTGAACCAATGAGTAACACTACTGTGTGGGATAAGGCAGAATAGGTCTCCCTCTGCATTATTCATGGTGGCATCTGCAGATATACACAGTTGGAGATGCCTGCTCATTTCCTATAAATGCTCATTTGCCTTTATAAAGCAGCCAGACAATCTTGTACGGTATGAAAATCCCTTTCCACAGGCTTGAAATTTGACAGTTTATGTTTGTGTGTTTAGCATTCATGTGCAAATGTAGGATAATGTGGGTCTGTCACGGCTGTGTCAGAGAAGTGATGTGCAAATTAACTGATACTACTGTGGTAATAAAGCTATTACAAGGCATTAATCAATATTTTGTTTAATTCCAAAAATCAGCTCTTTCATGGGATTAGTTGATACTAATTAAAGGATATAATTAACGGCAGTCTTTTTCCGATAAGCAGGTTATTTATGCGATTACCTCTGTTTTTTTCATTAATCAAAAAGGAATTCTGCTATTGCTGCTGCAGTGCCATTGATATTATACAACCAGATTATAGTGAGTAAGTCAAACCACTGAGCGACTGATTTTTATTTCAGGTGTGTCCTGACAGTCCCCCAAGTGTGGGAAAACGGCACTATGCAGTTCCGGAGATCATTCGCCAGCAGCGCGCCAAAGAGCTCCGCTCCGTCAACCCTGACAGGGTAGATGGACACCTCAAACTCTTCCAGAACTCCCGGATCACACTCGTGGCCAAGAACTCTGCAGACCGCCGAGCCAGCCTCCAACCCCAGAGCCTGGTGCCCCGACAAAGGAGCTCCAGCCTGGGCTTTGGGGCTTACAATGATGCCCTGGAGCTGCGGAGAACCAGCCTTCTGCCTGTGCACATGGTGCTGAGGAGGAGCAGCGTCAGGCCCGGCTTCAGCATCCCCAAACTGAGGGTCTCCAAGGCCCCCGCACCCACTTACGAACCGGAAAAGGTCCGGAGGAAGAGCAGCGCCAAAGATGGAAGCGGGCACCTGCTGCAGATCCCGAAGTGGAGGTACAAGGAGCTAAAAGAAGAGAGGAAGAGAGCAGAAGAGGCAGAGAGGAGGAGGCTGGAGGCCGTAACCAAGAGACACCTCGCTGCAGGGAAAAGGAAATAATATCATAGCCTCAAACGATGTGATGATGTTCAGTAAACCTAAACTTAATAGAGTTTAATACTGGACAAGCCATGAAATTAAACTGTTTGGTCTCAAGGTGTTTGCAACACGCTCAGGAGGAGACTGGAATTACCAGCAGTGTTCCTGAAGGGGCCGGTAGACTGAAGGTGGCAGTAGTCTGCTCTGTGTTGCATCCTGAAATGTTCTACACAGAGATGCAGGTTGGCCTCTTCAAAAAGGATTTTACACTAGATTGTAAACTAAGCTCAGTGACACCCAGGGGATTTGATACTTGAAATGTTTTAGGTAACTTATTTTTCATATTTATTGCTTTGTAATGGACGGTCAAATCTATTTTTTGTTACTCTTTGGATGCTTGATACACCAGTGTTTTTGTAAAGCAGAAGATCAATACACAAACACACTCACTCAGACTGTATCCACAGCAGGAATGTGTTCATCTGTCTTCTTAAACGAATGGAAGCAATTCATTGAAGATGTTATGGAATAATGTCTTTACAATATACAGTGGAGAATACTGACAGGGGTATTTCATATAGGCTGCGAATGCGGAACTTTAGCTTTTATTGAATGTAATGTAATTGTACAGCAATATTTAATATTTTTTGTTTAGCTTTATGATACATTTTAATGATACTGATACTATAGATATTTTATATTAGAGATTAGAGAACTTTATTTTGTATTCAACATGAACTTTTTTCACCTACTGACGTGTAAAGAGTTGTGTTTTCTAGTCTTAACTTTTTGGACCAAGACTGACATGTAGAGCACTGCTGTGATGTTGCATCTCACCAGGTGGGAAGAAAGTTTCAAAATTCTCTCCCATGAACTGTTTACATTGCAAAAACAACATTAATACTGGTTATATCAGTGACTCTTCGAGCATCATGCAACGACGACTCCAAGATGTGTGCATTCGGTGTAGAGACTTATGAGGAGGAGGTGAATGAAATAAAACACCTCTGCTGACAGTAACTCTGGATGTGTTGTAATAATATCATGATTTCAAATGCTTCAGAAAATCCTGGAAAACGACGAGATGATGTTTATCCAGCTGAAAATGCATGTGTGTGTGTGAATGCTGGGTTACTGAAACACTTTGCTTGAATCAAGATGGAAACACACGATGTGACATGAAGGCCTGTGGTGATGTCACCACGTGCATGCGTAATGTCACCACTCTAGTAGACAGCCATTATAAATCCAGAAATTGCAGTATTTAAGAGTTGAAAAAAGGAAAACTTAAGCACTGATGTCCTAAATATGCAATATTTTTTTAAGTTTGCGATAGTTGTTGGGGATCAAAGACCAAACATTTTAGGAGAAGTATAGAATCGAATAATTCAAAAAGAATAAAGATTTGTAAAATGAGCCTCCATATCCAGAACGGTTCGATATCTGAATCATAAACAGGATATAAAGATGGACGACATCCATCTAGTGGCTGCCTGCACTTTACGTTATAAATCCCACCTCCTCCATATTAATAGATGGGACATGGACCAAACTAAAAAGTAAAAGTCCTTGTTAAATACATTTTTGTCAGAGATGATTTATTTTATTCTAGGTACTTTAATCAAATGTTAATTTGAAAGTGGATTAAAACAAGGTGAAACATCATGATTGACAGCTGAGACTGACTCCTGATTGGTTGAGCACATGTATTGACGGGACCTGTCTATCGCGGCTCTACCTCGAATCTCTGCTGTGCAGACTCTGGCTTCTAATGGCTTCATTTCTGGATGGTGGAGTCGTGTCATCCATCTTTATACACGGACGATGGTTGAAACCAGGTGAAGCATGCAGCCCTCCCTGGCGTCCAAAACCCCAAAATTGCAGAATAATAAAGAAAGAGTAAAACGATGCTGTGACTGCTGTGTCAGCATTTACTAATTAATGAGAAAAATCCAGTTAAGAGTTTGAGAAACTGCTGAACCAGAGTCAGTGTGGCAGTAGAGCTGAAGAAATAATCACTAGCACATGGACCCTTTGATAAGAACAGCCCACCTATTATAGAGCTTGTCTCCCTGTTTCAACATTAGAAGAGTGAAAATAATGCAGCTGTAAGTTTAAACACACGGAACCAGAATGGGGGAAAAGCAGATGATGTGACATTGTCTGGATTTTTCGAGAGCACAATTTCACGGTCCTGACTCCTTGTGGTGATTGCACTTTAAGTACCATCCAAGAGTGTGCGTCTAATATAAATGGTGATGAGCTGCTTAAGGGGTTTTAAGGTCAATAGTGTCCCCAAAATTGTTTCCTCAAATAAACTTCATTGACTTCAGAGTGGCACTCTGCTTAGAGGAAGTCATTCGAACACGACAGAAGATGAGGGAATGGCACATTTGCTGAAGTCGAACTGAACAAGTGATTGCGGGATTAACATATTTAACGTTGACAAACATCTTAGGTTTTCTCACCACGAAGAGCTTTATTTATATAAAATGTTTTACTCGTTAAAGGTTTTGTCAGTGAGTTTTCAGCATTTCCATAATGCTTCTACGGTACTTCTGTGAACGGGTTAAGTTCAGAATGCAGTTGAAGCACTACCTGAAGAAATATCCCATGGTTTTATTTATGGAAAGTTATTAGAATAATGTTATTTGTGCATAATATGTTAATTGAAAGAGAGAGAGAGAGAGAGAGAGAGAGAGAGAGAGAGAGAGAGAGAGAGAGAGAGAGAGAGAGAGAGAGAAAAGCTATTACCCCTGAATGCATTGGATGATATTTAGGTCATCGTTGTAGCTAAACAGCTGTTGGCTCAGATTGTAACCTGAGATTATGAAGCGCCGCAGCCTTGCTCAGCAGTTCCACCTCCCACCCACCTCTCCTCCTCCTCCCCGCCGCCCTGACCCCAATCCCCCCCTCACAGGAAATCCAGAAGTGGCCAAGTGAGCAGGGCACCACCCACTGACACAATGTCTATTATGTCATTGTGCTGTGACGCTGCTGGCTGACGTTTAGACAGGATGACCTGAATCTACATATCAGCACTGGATGCTTCTCTCAAACCTGGAGAAGGGGAATCCTTGGCAGGGGCCCCCTGCTGGTTTGGTTTTGGAACTTCATATGAGGATTTCTGCATGTTACATTCAGTACATGTAAGTGGTATTGATGATAATCCTTATAAAGGACATCCATGCACAATTCCTGATTCAGTAATGTGCATGTTTAAGTTAATACTTGTTTACAGTTCCCTCTATAGCTTTGAACAGAGCAACACATCATCGAATATTTACTTAGATATTGTTTCTTGTCAAAAAATATGCTGTAATGCCAAAACTTAGAAAATAAAAGTTCTTAAAAAATTGTCATATTCACTATTAGTATTGTTACTGACAGGACAATATTCGGTTAGGCACAACCAGATTTCACCTGGCCCCTCCCCTGGATCCGCCCAGATCGTGCACATGAAAAAAATCTCTGTCTAACTTCTGCATCACAGACTACAGCAGATACAGAGGCTACACCACACTTACTGACCACTTTATTAGGAACACCATACTAACACTTGGTAAATGGACTGTATTTCATTATTTTCCAAGAAAACATTTTCTGCACCATGACACCACTCACAGAATCAAAACCAGAAATGCTTTATCGATAATCAGGGGAAATCAGGTTTCATTACACTTGCTCCCACCAAAAATAGAAATATATATTGAGATCTTAATTGAAGTATAAAATATAAACTAGAATGACACTCAGAAGCCATATTAAAACTTTCTAAAATTGCACCCACTAAATACAATTTTGGTGTTCTCCGCCAAAATTTAATGCGTTCTTTTCTGAACCAGCCCACTCGTGGTAGTTTTTGCGTAAACCTGCTAACTGTAAGACAGACAGACGGACAGAGAAACAAACGCAGACGGAAACACATGTATCCTCCTTGGTGAAAGGTAATAAGATACATGTGGTACGCAGAGATATATGCATTATATCAAGTAGGAATATGTAATCCATGGATACTACAGTATATACAACAGCTGAAACATAGGTCCAAAAAACAAGTATACAACTTAGTTAAGATGCAAGGCGGGTGAGGTTTATCGATTCATGCTGTCGACACCACATTCCCCCCCCCCCCACCATCTGTGCGCCTCAGCAGGAATCAAGACTCAGCAGACCAGGCTAAACGTCTTGAAGTGTCCGGTAGGTGTCGGAGAGCCAGGGCCACACGGCTGCCTCAGACACATGCTCTTGGCCGGCAGCCGAGTGGAACCCAACATCCTCTGCTGCTGTTGCGGCCCATCTGCCCCGAGGTTGGACACGTAGCGCATTCTTGAGTGGCTGCTCTGCCCCCCCCCCCCCCCCCACTGTTGTAAAGAGTGGTTATGTGAGTCACCGCAGCTCTAGACTAGTCTCAAATCCACATCAGCAGTTTCAGATACTCAGAACAACCTGTTTGGCACAGACAATCACATCATTGCCTAAAGCTCCTGACCTGTGTCAGCACTGGTTTCTGCACCGCACTGCTGCCCTGTGATTGGTTGATTACATGAATGAGCAGGAGTACAGATCCTGGTAAACATGAGAGGGCTATAGTAAGATTTCCAATTGAATGTGATCTCTAACGCCAATGAACAAAAGTAATGTGACTTTGTGTGAAACAAGTAACGTGATTGGCACAAACAGCATATAAGGTCCAATACATACATTAGATGGTAGATGTATAATAGTTGGCTTGTTGAAAGTGGGATAAATGACCCGAGCCATTTTCTTATAGTCAGACTTCTTATTCTTATAGTCACAATGAGTTTCTCTGTATTTTATCTGATTTATCAAACCTCAAATGTAATCCGTCACATTCTTCAAGATGTGGGTGCAAAATAATTACATTTTTCCCCCCCGTCAGTATTGAAATTATACTCTGATGCAATCAAGGATAAAGTAGGTCCTTAATAATGAATTCCATTTGTGACAAGGCTGAAAAGTATGAATAAATGATCACGTCCTGAACATAACTCAGCAACGTACAAACTGAAAATGATATTAAAGTGGTGGTGCCCTTATCGATAAAAAGTTGGGAAAACTTAGAGAATATTTTTCTTATGCAAAAACATAAAAACGTCTCCCAGGATGAAAATAGTAGTCGTCTCCCATCTATATTGTAAACAGTAACATGACAGCAAATGGGTTAGAGTGACATAAAATATGCTGTTTGATGGGTGCCACCCACGGTTTTGTGTGATGCTTGGAACATTGATTTAAAAATATTCAGAAGTAGGAGGAGAATTTTTTGTTTTTTGTAACACTGTAGCCGAAATGTCACAGTAACTTTGTGATGTAAGCCCTGCTGCCTTATCAACACAAATATGTGCACATCCCAGGTGGTCCTGACCTGCCTGAAACACTTCCTCCTGCTGCTGCTGTTGCCTGAGCAAACCGAGGCATGGATGGACGATCTTCAGTCCCAACTAGTCAAAGCTGGTTTTAATGTTCCCGAGGTCCACAAGGCCGGCGGCAGCTAGTGGTGTGTACTCAAGGCTAATGTAATAAAGTGCAGCTAAAGGAGAATGGCTCAGTGCTGAGAGTGAAGTGATATAACCATGATTGTTTTTATGGTGGTGGAAGACGAGCAGCAAAAAAAACTTGTTTTGGAGTCAGACTGACGCCATGGATAGATAATCTCTTTTACCTGCGGAGTCATGGTTACAAGGAGTATTTGGATAAACGTACCCAATTATACCTACATTTCATGGCAGTGCCTTGCTCATGGGCAGATACTGAAATTAAGGGTGATCCTAATTCTCAGTGTCATGGACGAGACTAGCTATGAAAGCCAGGTAATTTAGACGACATGTGGATCCAATTTTTTACTTTGTTGTGGAATTCATAGAACCAGACATTTCTGCACAAGGACCGTACAACATATTCTAGCAGTAATACTCTTGTTGTGTTCCTCCAGTCGGTCTAATAGGGCACGGCAGGGGATGAGAGGTCTGCCACATTGAGAGAAGTACATACAAACACGGAGAGTCAAGGAGATTGTGTCTACTCGCACCAACTGAGCCAGCGCTGGCTGGTTTATTGGGCTAACACAAGCTGACAGAACACCTTGGTACAGATGCTCGCGTAAAAATGGATTACATGCGCTAACACCTGGTGCACAGTGTGTGTGTGTGTGTGTTGAAAGGAAACACACAGCTCTTGGAGAGATGCTCCCGTTTCATTTGAAAACACCAGCTGAGCCCTCATCCCTTGGAGCAGGGTGCTAATTCACCACAGGACGCTCAAATTCTCAAGAGGACGAGTTTGAAAGTTATAATAACAATTTCTTTCTTTAAAATGTCCCAGCTTTGTAATTCCCTTATCTAGTAGTGAGCTATTAAACATTTTTTTAATGTGACAACACAAGATTTCTGTTCAGTCGTCGCCCCTTTCAACCAAAGACAAGCTTAAAAAGACATTTCAAGATAGTCAATATCTTTATTTACTATGACAACCACACCTACTACCCAAGTCCACTCGTCGACTAAAGATTTATACAATTTGAACAATTTACTCATAATTAAAAAAAAGAACAGAAAACAAAACAAAAATAAAACTCTTTTAAACTGAATTAAATTAACATACGAAATCATTCATTCTTGGTAAGGTAAATTTCTTTTCTTTCTTTCCTTCTTGGAAACCTGAACATTTTTTGTTGTTGCAACAAATGACACTTGAGTGTAAGGGGATGGGTGCTTAAGGAAAAGGGAAGGTGCGTGTTTGCGTACGCTGCACAGCGTGGACATTTTTGGCGACAAAGCAGGTTTGCATTAATATTATTTGACATTGCTAGGAGAGCGGATCAGAGGAGAGAGAGGCTCTCCTGTGCTAAAGGTAAGAACATGTAGCAAGAGGGGAGTAGCATTGTTTACTTCTGCTATAATTGTAAGTAGCCATATTGAGTCACAACATTAAGGACATGCATCAGGTAACTACTTGGGTAATGACGGCCATCATTACAGAAAAATGGGTCGTCTCTTTTATTCTTACTGGACATTTATTAAATCAGGTGCTTCTCTAGTGTGGATATATTTCTAAACTCTGATTACTGATGAGTCACATCTATATTTTGATGGATATTTCTGTTGGGAATATGGGGGAAGGTATCATAAGGAATGCTTGTCAGTCGCTGGTAACCTCAGCATTTGGGCTAATGACGGGTTAGTGCTCTCATACAACGCTCTACTTCTACTTCCTCTGGTCCAGGCTGTGCACATGCACTTTGGCAACGGTCTCAGTGATACACCCGCATCGAACTGATTCTTGCAATTTAGATAGATGCTCTCTATGGTTTTGGTTTGTGGCGATCGTGTAAGACCTCTCTCCAATTCTTGGATACGACGATTGGTTCTTTTGGTCTGTGAAGCTCGTAGGTAGAAGGCTGGAGCCTGAGCTGTGAGAGGTGATTGGTTGGTTAGTTGGCCTGATTGACAGATTTGTTGTAATTGGCTGGTTGGGGTGACGTGGTATTTGTCAGCACATCGGTGGAGTGAGAGTTGCCCCCAGAGACTCAGATATAAGACCAATTTCTCAGCAATTGAATACAAGTAAAATAGCCATTTTAGAAGACCCATGGCCCATTTATACCATATTAAGACTGTACAACTGTTATAACAACCTCTCTTAAGGAGTGGATCCAGAATTGCAGAACTTAGTTGCACCACTGCAGCAAGGGTGTAAAGAGTGGGACTTCTAAAATGGCTATATAAGCATCAGGCGCCTGTTGCTGACAAAAGGCTCGCAAAACATTATTCTTCAATTATTTAGGGGGAGATCTGTGCCAAGTGGGGAAACCTCTTCGTCCTTTGTGTTCCCTTGGGGAAGGCCGGCTGGTGGAGTTAGCGGAGCCATTGTAGCCTGGTGCCTGGCTCACTTGCGGGGCTGGTGGATGTGCTGGTTACATTGCTGGATAGTGGGCAGCTTGGGGACACCAGGCTGGGGCTTCTGGTGGGCCACCTGGGCAGCAACTGGGGTGAAGTCCTTGTCACCCTGCACAGAATAAAGTCAGTTGTCAGGGCATTAGAGGAGAATCACCTGGGTTTGAAGCTTTGAATTTCAACACAAAAGGTACGGTGGGCACTAAGAGCTCAAAGCCCTCCAGATATTTTCTCCTTGTGAATGTGTTGTGTTTTATTTGAGCTCTCAGGGCCAAGGTATAAAAGGCTTAGACGCTAATCCTCCCAGGCCCTAGCCTTATTATTAGTTCAAGCATATTGTGTTCACTAAACAAGATGAAGCTGCTCCCAAAATGACCAGAAGTATAACGCTGAAACGTCAAACAAGACCACATCAGTTTTGCAGTTTTGAAGCCGTTTCCCATCACATGAAGCGTAAAGAAACAACGGCTAAACTAACTGCACATGAAGAGCTTCATATTTTAGATTATTTTCATTGTGGTGCGACTCGGCGCTCAAACCTCGAGGGAAAACAGTCGCCTCACTTCCGTTGATCATACATTTGTCAGCTGAACTTTCTCTTGACACCACCCACGAGCTTCGCTGCAACTCGACTGCTAAGAATCTGCCACTGCAACAACATATGGCTCTATTAATATTCATCCACTTTACTACTAAACAGTAGAGTAGAGATGTGGTTGTTACACTAAGAGCATCAAACATAGGCAAAACATCTGGGATTTGATAAACGGAAGAAACACCAATTTCCTAATACATTTGTTTTCTTTTGTCTGTAAAAACTTACGTGTGAAATGAATATGAAGTAATATAATACAAATATTATTCCTCTGATAATCATATTAACAATGAGGAAATGCCTTGCTCATCTGCTCTGCAAACTCAACCTCTCATTCAGAGAAAAAGGCTCGTAAACAGCTCTGCTTCGAAAACAGTTCAAAGCAGGAATTTGCTCATTCATTACATTTTTTTTTATTCAGGGACTTTCAACGATTATGACTCAGCTCCTCTTGTTTCCTAGTTATCCTTACTTCTTTTTTTTATCTCTACATACCAGCTTTCTTTGGGATTTTCCCTTTCTTATATCTGCTCCTCTCAGAAACATTCCTTTATGTGGATATAGTTTACAGCTGTGGCACAGCATGCTCACATAATAAACACATTTGTTTGCTACATACAGAATTAAGATTATTATTGATGGTTTTAATTCCATAATTTATAATACTGGACTACAGTTCATCTGTACAGATGTTGCCATATGTGAAGGTCACTACTCCAGCATTAATATAACCTGACACGCCGTTCCTTCATATTCTGAGTTCTTCGGATTTCCGCTTGGATAAAGTTATATAGCCAATTTAAATCGATGCTCTCCACTTACAGACACGTGCATCGGCTGCGTCTCTAAGCCTTTCACTGAACTTTACTCGCCCACCCTATCCTTGCTTGACCCTAATCCTCCCTCTGCACGGTTGTGTTCTCAATGGGCGGCTGTGCGCTCGTTTTTTCCCCCTGCATGTCTGCACATTATGTGTAGGTGGGCAGAAAACCTTCACAGTGTGCACATGTGTGTTCCTTTGATTTAAAGCCAATTCCACAGCTAACTGTATGGGGACGTGGAAGCATCTGACCTCCATTAGGGCCCTCCTCTCTCTTCTGAAGCTTCAACCTCCTCTTTATCTCCATCCCACTGATGCAGACGTACAGGAGGGAATGCAGCAAATTAACTCCATTACTGCGGCACACTACGATTCCTGGTGTCATACCTCATTTTCACTTTTTCCATCTATCTGGAGAAGTAATAGCATATTTGCTGTTTTTTTTATACAATCTATTTTCTTAAAGTCCATTAAAATCATTAAATGGGAAAAAAATTAAAGAATGAAAATTCTATTTTTAGGTCCCAGCAGCACTACCAGCTTCTAGGTCTAAACTTAGACCAGACTCATCCCATAAGGTTTATTAGACTCCAGAGCTCTAGTGACTCGCTCTACCAGAAAAACAGACAATACATAGCCAGGAAATGTTTAATATTTTTATTTTTGTAAAGTCCCAGGGGACACACACACACACAAGGGTTTCACTTAGCTCCTACGAGGCTTTTCTGAGGCTTTGTGCACTGCTTGCCTCTGGGTTTGATGGCAGTGATAGGGGGGCAAATGGGAAGGCAAGAGGAGGATCAGGGGGATAAATGGGATGCCTGCCACCTTGCTGATATCAACGCTATCTTCTGCAAGCACACACAGTCACACACACACACACAAAGACGGACAGACAGACAGACACACACTCAGACAGACACACAGGGCAGGACACAGGGCCATTCAGCCAGTCAGACACTTTTCTAAACACACAAGCACGTGACTTCAGAGGAAAGACAATACATTGCCGTTACCTTGATTTCCTCGTTCTACTTTAACCATGACTCCTACTTGCCCAACCCTACATCTTAAAACATTGAACCATGTCAACTGAAATAAATTCTCAATTAACTCTGTTCTAAATATATTTTATCAATCAAATGATGGGTATTTAAGATAATTTATCAAATTAATTCCACCACACGAACAAAATCTGTAAAACTAAATTGGTTTGATATCAATATATCTCTCCTATTAAGACAATTATTTAATATTGCTTTTATTATTATTATTTATCACAAATTGTCATAAAAACAACATTTATTTTCTCTAGACCGACTTGTGTCTGTGGTCTTTAAAACTTTCTTTTATTCATTTATTCTTTCAATGGTGGGATTCTTACCAATCAATTATGGTTTTAATGAGGGATTTTC
The DNA here is from genome assembly GCF_963576545.1 of Limanda limanda. Classification (NCBI taxonomy): domain Eukaryota; kingdom Metazoa; phylum Chordata; class Actinopteri; order Pleuronectiformes; family Pleuronectidae; genus Limanda; species Limanda limanda. The sequence goes on from NC_083655.1 coordinate 13,310,202, forward strand.
AAAGTGTTTATCAACATGCACATGCCCCTTATATCACTCCTCCAGAGTGCTGCGTTTTAACCCCAACATGATCTTAAAATACGTATTGATTTACAGCTTTTTGCTGCGATAAGGACGACAAGCCGTCAATATGTGACTGTGCAAAATGGCTGAAGCTCTCCACAGACTTTAACCCACTTTGCAAAGTGTGGCTGTACCATTGTAACATATACAATTTGTTAACGCTGTGTCGGTTAAATCATTTTTGAAGTTGCAAAATGAGGTGGTGGTAACTTTGTATGGTGTTAGGTCTTAGGAGACTACACACACTACAGACCACAACAGCTATTGTTACATATAATAAAATAGCCATTATTATTATGATAATGTTATAGAGTGAAACCAAACCGTTCCCACACAGTGATCATGCACTTGACGTCAGTGGAGAGAAAAAAGGTCCCTTCTCTTCCTTTTTATTTTACCGTTCTCTCATATTATCACAGCACTGAGCCTCTACCTCTCCCTGTAGAGCTCATGCCCCAGATATAAACCGGCTCATATTGCTTACTTCAACATTACTGGTGGTGTGTGTGTGTGTCTCTTACCTTTGTAACCACTCCAGACACGATAACAGGAACCTTTGGTGGACTAAAGAAGAAAGAGAGATAAAGAGAGAGAATGAAAATTACATATCAGTATAACAACATGGTGGACATTGAGCAGAGTGTGTATCTTGGGCTTTTTCTCTCTGGTGATTGTGTGCTTTTGAAAGGTTACCCATCTGGCTACGACAAGCCCCCCCCCCCCACCCCAAGAAGTCGCCCAACACCAAAGCACGAACATCCACACCTGTCCTCACAAATAACACCCACAGTGTTTCTCACACATACACACACACACACACCCTCGGATGGACCTGCCAGTAGCTTAAATAGCTCCAAATCATCCTGGCCAAACACCGGGGCTCACTGCCTCTGGATGAAAGCTTGACAGGAGGAGAGTAGGGGGGAGAGGGAAAGGACGGAGGTGATGACAAAGAAAGGATTTGGGAAGGAGAAGGGAAAAGTAGAGGAAGGGAGATAAAGGCTGAAGGCAGGTCAGGGTGGAGAGAGGAGGGGGGAAAGTGGCAAGGAGAGACGAGAGGGCACAGGGACATGGGAGCAAAAAGAAAGAGGATGGGGGAAACGATAGGGGGGAGAGAGGGAGGCGAGCGCTCACTCAGACGTAGAAGAAGGGATGGAGGGAGGGAAAATTCGAGAAGGAGAAATGTGGAACCCGAGGTAAGTATCGACCTTGACATGACAAACGAGCGGCATCCAAATTTATGACATCGTCACCCCCCCCTGCGGGCAAAAGAGTACAGTTGTGGTAGCCACCTTCAAAACTCCAGTCAAAGACATTAGTTATAACAGCAAGCGTGTCCAGCTCCGAGCTTACCCCATTAACAACCTAAAAATGGTGAAAAGATTAAAAGTTTCGGACACGGACGACAAAGTGCAACCTCAGCCGTCAGAATCAACAAAACTTCGGGTTCCAAAACATCTGCGAATCACTTAGAAATGGATTTCTTCAATCAACATCTTGGCACTGAGTTTCCTCTGCTGCTTATCTCAATCAGAGTATTTACCTTGCTGTTAGATTAAGGCTCGGATATGTTGAATTCCTCAATAACCACTTGTAAAGTGTGGGGTTTGGGTTTTACAGAAATATACACACCACATCTTATCAAATCGAGTGCCTGATATCAATTTCGACAGGTCTTATTGCTGCCTGCACACACACACACACTTTAACATATGGTTTGGTATAAGGCCTTTAAGTTGGACGAACTAATGCTTCTACCTTTTTAGCTAAGATGCACAGACAGTAACACATGGACACATAAGCGGTTACCTTTGGTATCTACAAAATCTACTTACTATCAAATCACGGGCGTAAAATCGATTCTGACAGATCGCAATCAGAATCATCTCATCAACCCATCCAATGGTGGATCAGTACATTGGCAAAGTTGGCACGGGCTCCTCACCCTGAAGCCAATGGGGGCCCTTGGCCTTGAGATTCATTATAAGGCTCAGTATATTCATTTTTTTTTAAAAGTTGTAAATTCAAAACATGTTGTGGGATCTTATTGTGGGATCCTCTGAGAGCACGTCAAAGAGACCTGTTGAATCTTCACACCCTTAATTTGTTAAGAAGTGCTGTGTGTATACTATGGTTTCCTCCTCTTAGCAATTCAATTAACTAAACCAGAGCAAATACTGTATAAGCAAGTGTACTTCTCATTCATTTGAATTCTGATGCATCTAGCGAACATTTGGCTACAAAGTCAAATCTTAAATCTAAAAAAATATATAGGAGCTACAGAGCTGGAGAATAGATGAAGTCAGATGAAGACAGAGATTCATCATGTACATTTATGTAGAAAAACTGTCATCTGGTGGAGGATTCTGCTGCATAGGAGTTTCTGCTTTTATTACACCCATGGTGGTTGAGAAAAATGGCATGCTGGCATTACGAGATCCCAGATTTCCTCATTTAATCCAACAAGCTCTTCTAGCTGTAAACTAGCTTGTAAACATTCAGCTCCTTCAACGATTAAAACAGCCCAGTCAGCTGTTTTTTTCTACGAATGACAAAAAACTTGTACATCGTGTTGTACATATGTACAGTAGCAGTATCTAAAGTGAGGTATGACATTCACATGGGTTGCATGCTGGGCCTTCACATGTCTCTGTTGAGATGAAGATCTGGCACCATGATCAATCTGAGGATAAATCCTGCAATACTGACTGCAAAGGAAGGGGAGGTGTTAAACGACTGCATTTGAATCTTGTTAGTGTCAAACTTAGCTTTTTGTCAGAGTGTTTTTAAGGCCTGAGAGATGGAGCAGTCAGATGTGTCTCGAGAGACAAAACATGAGTGATGTGTCAGCTTGTCAGAGAGACTCCGTCAAAAGTATGAAACACTTTATTTAAAGTCAGACAGACTCTTACACTTGACTGGTGGTTAAATATATATAGAGATACTGTTAAGACACATTAGATATTTCTGTTTGATGTTTATCAAACAGAGAGCAGACAATCAGTTTGAAGAGTTTTTAATCACAGATTAAGAAAATGTCTGAATACCTGAATCTAGACCCAACACAAAAGCATTTGCTATAAGAAATATGCAACCAACACCTCTCTACCTCTGTGGTGAAAAAGAAAGCCTTACTTCGAAAAGGGAACACGAGACAAAGCAAAAGTGACAGATCTCTGCTGTGGTTGTGTGGCTACATCAGGAGACAGAGGGGGGCCGGCAGGGGGCAGTAGAGATCTGTGGGGAATCCTGGTGAGGAGTTTGCTTTGTGCCAAAGGAGGAGAAGAGTTGGAGGAAAGGAGGCCAACGAGGGAGAAAAAGAAAGAGCGAGGGAGATACAGCACAAGATGCAAATCGGAACAAATAACTCAAAAAGAATAAAATGTACATGAATGCTTTTTTTTCCAGGTTTCACTGTGTCTATATTTAGCTTCACCACCAACACTGCCCCACCCGTCTCTCTCTGTCCGCCTCAGCAGAGCAGGAATCTTGCCGTCGTGGGCGAGGTGGTGGTTGCCATAGAAACTTACGCCTGTTGCCTGTCTCCTCTCAACTTTCTTTTTTAACCATGAGCCGTCTGCTTCCTGCACACTCGACTACGGTTAGTAATTGTGAAAAGCGTACACACGCGGCACCAGCCTGTCTTTTTCTGAGCGTCGGGACACATTCACCTCCCGACCAAACATGTAGGAGAGGTGACAGCGCAAACAGATCATGTGGCCCATGATCATGTTGTCTTTACACATTGCACAGATAGTCTCATCACACACTGAAGTGATGAAACGAGCACATTCAATCTATTTAGCTCCTTTACCATCTCCTTCTCAAACACTCACTGTAACAACACTATGTAACACAAATCCAGGTAAAAACCACAAAAAAAGCCAATTGTCTTCTTTCCTATTGCCAGTAGGAGAGTTTCTGTTCTTTCCCCTGATTTGTAATTTCCGTTGTCATGAACGCCAATTAGCATGTTCACCTGGGTGTCATGTTTCCATCCCTGCCGATCGGAACTGGATCCCATTTACACCTGTCATGTGACCAGGTTGGGAATGCTGATTTAATCTATTCCTATTGATAGTGCGTTTCAGTAGGTTTTTTCGACCAATGGAAAAGGGGGCTTGGTGAGCAAGAAGCATCTGCTGGGGCACCACCTTGCTTCCATATGTGCTTTCTTGCCCTTATCTCAAGCCCCCCCCAGCCAACCGTTCCCTTCTTCTATTACCCCCTCTCTTACTGAGGAATGCCTCTTTGCATCTCAATCTCCACGGCCCCCATACCAAAATAATCCTTCCCTCTCCTCCTTGGCATATCCAGCCACCTATCTCTCCCTCTTTGCCCCATCTGTCCATCTCAGCTAGATTGGGTGCGGCAGGTTTTCCCCTGACTACAACGCTTCACTGGCTGCTACTAATGTGAAATTTACCCAGCAGCCACCTGCTAGACGTCCATCACTGTGACACAGAGAGAGACAGAGAGTGTGTGTGTGTGTGAGAGTTTCACCGACTGCATTTATTAATGCGGTGCAGGTGCTCTGCATATTATTTTGGAGGGGCCAAGACATAATTTTTAGCTCAAGATGAGCATTTCACGGGGAAAAGGTAAACTAGCCGGGCCAAAGGGAGTTAATCAAGGTGAAGGCCGATTTTAAATGGGGTTCCTCCGTGATTAAAACGCAATATTTATATAATTTATTTTCACAGCCTCAGTCATGATTCCTCTTCTCTGACTGCAACTTATAAAGAGGAAATGTTTGGCAGAATAAATAGTCAGGCTGCTATTAAACACTGTACGGCTCTGTAGCCAGTTTACAGAACCGTTTTTTTCCACCCACAATATTCTATATTGATTTTTTACATCAGGCATTTCGCTGGCTGCTCTATCGTTGCATCTTTAAGTGAGAAGCAAAGCAAGGAATAAAGGAGATAATACAATTATAAAAACAGTAGGGAGCCATTTCTTTGAAATCTGAATACTGATTCATGAAGTTTCTGCCCTTTGGAATGTCTTCCTACTCACAAATAATAAAGTTATATTTAATTTAACTTTAATGACTGATTTAGTGTTTTCCAGCTTCTTAAATGTGAGTATTTGCTGCCTTGCTTTGCTTTATTTCACTGTTAACTGAATATTTTTGGGTTTTTGGACTGTTACTGGGACAAAACAAGTTCCTCCTCAAACTTTCAACTGGTACTTGTAAATGCTATTTATATGTGTGTCGATCATCTTGGGCCAAAGAGAAGGGGAGCATAACATACAATAAATAATCTAATCTGTGTGTGAGGTTGCACGCATGAAGTACATGCACAGGAAAATTCTTGACAGTTGGCAATGTTCTTGAACCCTGCTGGCTGCACTGCTTGTCAGTTCCCGTTTATCACCTCTCATTAATACACACACCAACTGATATGTGGTGTGAACATGCCACCTGTACCAATATGCACACGGCCGACGGGCCTTCATGAATATTGAGTAGACGTATGTGGGCGTAATCACCATTCTATAAAAAACACATTGGTTATTTGATTTTCATTTAAAATGACAAATATGTGAATTAACATAAAAGGGTGTTTTTCCTTTTTAGAGTCAAAAGACGTTTCCACGGTTAAAGTAGCAAAATTGAATTTGCACACGTCCTAAATGCTCCATGTGCTTTAGACTGTGAGCTTGGATTGTCATAAAGCCTCAAACGATAAGCTCCATAAATAAACATTTTAAATGACTTAATAATTTAATACAAAAAGTAATGGTGTGACCAGATGCCGCCGCTTTGCTCTTCCTGAAGTAGTTTACTAGGTGTTGTTTGTGGTGCAAGTTTTTATACTGTTAATTGTTTGTTTTCATATTGATTTATTAGACTACAAACTGTCTGTGAGTTATGTTGCCATCTGTACTATTGGGACACGTAATTTCCCATTCCACTGTGCAATGATGATAAAGGCATTGAATTAAATAGAAAATTAAAAGTCATTACAATTTCCAGAAGTTTCTACTTGACGGTAGGGGTGCAACGATTAATCGACGTCGTCGACAAATCGATGACAAGAATAGTCGCTGACGAATTTACTCGTCGATGATTCGTTGGTTACGTCACAGCACGTGTTTTTCGTGCCGCGCAGCGGAACTAAACGGCGTTTTACCGGAGGTGCTGATGAAAGCAGCTGAGGAGTGAGCCATCTCGCTTCCTTCCTATCTCTGAAAGTCGCGCATGTGCAATAGCGTCAAAACACGGAGCATTGCCGGCTTCCGCTGCAGCAGCATCGCGCACCAGAAAGTAAAAAGTTCGGGAGAACTTCACCCGTAACAGCCCGAAAAAAACTACCTGCAGTATCTGCACAGCGGACCTGTTCTCCATGGAAGCAGGACACGCGCATGTTAGGAAGAGGCACGTGTGACATCGTAACGGAGACGATGCGGACTCGCCTCTGTCAGATGTTATATATAAACGTATATACCTGCGCGCAGGATTCTAGCATCCATTACAAAAATATGGTTTAAACTTTTTATTAACGAGTTTAAAAGCGAAAAGTTATCCTATTGCCTGACAAACGTCTTTTTTTAATCACAATTATTTAGTCAGAAGAAGACTGTAATTTCGTTTGTTGATGTTTTTATTGCTGTTACTTTCCCTGTTATTTTTGTTAACAGGAAAAATGGATACTTGATTTTTAATTTATCTTTTTTATTAGAACTTTGCCTGTCCTTGGTTTTAAATGGTCAAAAACTTGATTTGTCTTTGCTTTTGTGTCACAGTACCCTTATATGCAGCAAAGTTTATTAAAAGACATTTTTTTTAATGAAGTAACAATCTTTATTGCCTGTTTTTTTAGTCATCACATGCCTCGAACAACCTCAAGCAAAATTTAAAAGCTGTTTGCTAAATAAGAGCAATTGAGAATTTGTGTCATTCATAATCCGATTAGTCGATTAATCGTTTCAATAATCGGTGACTAATCGACTATCAGAATAGTCGTGAGTTGCAGCCCTACTTGACGGACACTTGAATTAGAATATAAATATGTGACCCCTTTTTCCATTTCTGTCTTCCAATATTATGTGTTATATAAAATATGAATTCTTCATCTTAAAAAACAAAAAGACTTGCGTTTTCTTCTTCATATCTGTTACGAGAGGAAAAACACCCACACACACTGAAAATAAGCATGAACGTGCTCCACCCAAATCGCACAGTGGTTCTACCACGTTACAAACAATGGATTCGAGCTAACATGCTAATATGGAAACGGAACAAAATCTGCAAAGCGAGGCTGCTTGTAGGAAACAATAGCAACTGCTAAATGGGTTGTAGACGTTAGTGCTCTAATTATGCACCAATTATGTTGTGTACTCAATTAGACGTCTATGCTGTGGCAACAGCACACAAGGGGTCTGCAGCAGGATGCCACACAGTGCAGCTCTACTGAAACGTGAGAGCAGCCGTGGTGTGTTGTTTATTATATGTGTGGGAGTTCTATCTTACTAACAACCCATGGAATCGTAAAGTCTTGCACTCGATGGTCTCTCAGTTTTACTTGTGGGGATAGGGACACAATGTGCTCAATGTGGACACGTCTCCTGAGATCGAGACACTCAAACTTGACGGTGACATGGCCGTGATTTGTGGTCATTAAGCGTCTTCCTGCAGTTGTTTTTCTTGTCTCTTCACAGTCATTGTGCGTTTCTAGTATCTTTCCCTATGTAGTCACAGAGTCTATTTGTGGTCTTTTTGGAAACATTTTGCAAATATCTGCAGCTGTTTTGTGTCTCTTTGCCATCGTTTTAAGTCTTTGTGATAAGTCAAACTGGTTTACATCTCTCTATGGTTATTTTGTGTCTATCTGTGGTCATTTCTCTCTTTTGGCAATTGTTCCAAATCATTGTGGCCATTTCAAGTCTCTTCTCGGATTGTTTGACATCTCTTATAGTAGCTTTAGCTCTTAGTGGTTGGTTTTGTGTTTGGTCGTGTAACGTGGTCATTCTGCAGGACGGCGTGGGTTTGTTACCTGGTGCTGACGTACTCCTCATCGTCGTCATCTTCTTCTTCTACTTTGGGCGGTGGTTCTGGGATGGCAGTTGGCTGGTGCTTCTGCACTATCCTCATCCCTCCTGCCTTCACTGCAACACACCAGCAAAGAAGGGAAATACCATCAAGAAAGGCCAGTACCTCAAGAGCTCATAAGTGTAATTCATTTGAAATGTAGACAAATTAGGAAATACAAAGATATTGATATTAAACAGACACATGGATCTTAATGACATTTGACTTGTTGATTTGGTCACATGAGAAACCTATGGAAGCAACAGGTCATGAGTCAGTGATCCTAATCAATGGAGACATGGGCTAAGAAACTCTCTGGAGGGACTCTGGGACTTTGACCGGTCATATCTCCCTTAATGTAGGTCACAGATAAATGGATCTGAAAAAAACAATAATAATCTCGTCCAGCTGCATATTCATCTGAACATTATATGCTCTCCACAATATTAAACATTACAACATTGTGAGAGGTTTCTCATATGACCAAATCAGCTAACCATTTCTCTGTGACCTACATCAAAGAAGATATGACCAATCAAAGTCACTGAGCCCCCCCGCCACGCAAAACAGTTTGTTTGTCCAAATCTCCTTTTATAAAGATACAAGACTATAACATTTGTGATTCCATAGGTTTCTACTTAAACCATGTTGAGTTTGGAGATGAAAACAGAACATAGCATTTTGTACTTTCCTTGTCAAGGGAACATTAGAACTTGATAAGTAACATAAGATTACCATTTATTCTTACTTAAATATAATCCATATTTTGTGGATCGTGGTGGCAGCTGATCCTGGATTATGATTACGACTGATGAATTAAAGACATCTCTCCATGCATGTTGGACTCCGTCTTCACAGAGAATCATGTAAAGACAGGTATTTTGTTGGTGTGGTCTGTTACACGAGGCGCCTCCTTCAAGGGAGAGGGATCCCTCACTAGAGGCTCTGTCTGAGGCTTATTCTCTTATTGAGGGTTAAAGAAAGAGGATATCATACTATGAGGCAAGCAGTGATTTATTTCTTGTTGTGTTATCCAGATATAATTTCATGGTAAATAGTACAACAGGGAGGCCAAGCTAGTTTGAAGCGAGTCCCTCATCTAGAAGACTTGTGCCCTTGAGCAGGAGACAGAACTCTGAGCAGCTGCAGGACTTCTGTCGTCTCCACAGTTAATAGCAGTAATAATGTCAGTGGCCACACACACACAGCAGCACACCTGCAGGCCTGGTTAGACAGCTGCTCCGGTTAGACTGCTGCTCCGGGCCTCCTCTGGAATCACAGACTGGGAGCGAGGTCCCACTGGTTATCTCACTATCAGGCCTGCAGCAGCTGGGGCCCAGTGCCACACTGCTCATGTCCACGTACACCTTAGGACCCCCCCCCTTCGCCATGACCTCCACGTCATGCAGCATGCAGAGACCATTACACATATAAAACCCTTATATAAGAGCACAGGAACACCGTGTTTTTTTACTGGCGCTGCAGAGCTCTAGCTCCCTTTGGATCAGGAAGTGAGGAAATGCACGAAATGCACGAAATGCACGACCGAAGCAGATCCCAGTGTGCGCGTACGTGCATGCGCAGCCACGTTGTCAGCAGCTCAGTGTTAGTCACCGTCATGTGATGTGTGGTTTTTTAGCAGCGAGCTCCTGCAGAAAGAAAAGGCCTTCGAGTGGGAGCGAGGCTGTGAGCAGCAGTGGATCTCTACCTGCGGGAGGGTGTCCTCCCTTGGTCTCCACCTTGTCCTTGTCCTTCGGCGGGGAGGACATGTCTGCTGCGAGCGGGACTCTGAGGCGAGGTGCGATGGAGCCGGAGCGTGGGGACTCGAACCTTGTTGCAGTGTTCTTCTGGAGCTCACTTCAATCTGGACCGTCAACGTGGCTTTTCCTCCAGCATTGTTTGGAAACGGTGCGTGATGACGTCAGGCGCCACCCGTCGGGACGCAGGGAGCGCGCTGACGTTGGTTCTCATATGCGTGATGTCCGAGGTGATGTCACAATAAGGGAGTTGCTATGAGTTTAATATTTCAACGCGCATATATCGAACTATTATATACATGTAAACATGATGTGCAGACTGAGTCCGCTTCCTTTGAATCAAAGCTTTAAATGAACTGTTGTTATATTGCATCCACTGTTTTTCACCAAATTAGAGGTTTATTTTTGTAATGGGAGGTTTTGCCAGAATATTAGTTTTTTGTCTTTTATGACGGTTTTTATTTGTTTTTAATGTTATTTTCATGTATTTTTACGTCTATATTTAAGAAGCACTTTTATTAAGTAACTTTGTTTTAAGAAGTTTTACATACATGAATATAATAAAAATTATTGTTATTATTATTATTATTATATTATAGTGTGTTTGTATATATAAATATAAAGCACCTTTAAAAACAGAGTTTACAAAGGGCTTTGACAGCAAAGCAAAAGGCAAATACAATGTACACACACACACACACACACACACACATCAAGCATTAAGGGGAACATAAAGATACAGCAGCATGCACAGTTTCTTAGAAATAAATCTGACATTCAATTATTATTGAGTGTATTGCCAATATTTATGACATTATTTTGAATGCTATTCTTGTCTGATTTTCTTGCCATTTGAATTCTCCCAGTGGTTCCCATACCATTGAAATCACTTTACACTAAATCATGAATGCAAGAAATGTGACTGTGTCCCCAAAGGATCTGCAGCGACGGATGAGTTAAGTATCGATGCATCACCTTAAGTGTTTAATGACAGAAAAAGAACAATTTAAAGCTCTCACTGAGCTTATGCTAAAATGTCAAACTAAATTATTATGTAAGGTGTCATCCATTCCATAAACCATTTAAATATCACTGAGATCACCCTCTGCAGACGTGGCACAACACATTTAAGTGGCTGTCCAGCTACACAGCCTCTGAACCTGAAGCATTTATCAAGAGGAGAGCTCTTCTAATGAAGAAGCCTGTTTCCACCCCTCACCTGCTGTGTGGGAGCCAGCTCCTGTGCTTTAACAGCAGCAGAAACAGGAAGAACACCAAAATGCAACATTCAAACACAGAGAAAGAGAAACTAGTTGTGTGACTCTGTGACCTCAGTGACCACCTACTTTCCACAGTGGCTCATTAAGTGGTAGACATGACAGTGTCCTTGGGCGAAGCTGAGATATGCAGGGGAGGCCTGGAGGTGTTTTAAGTAACCGAGAGGACAGAAGGGAAAAAAAATGATATTATGGATAATATTTAATTTCCAGCATTTCTGTTCATTCCCCAGATGACTGATATAGCATATTGAGTTATCCAAACATATGGCATCTATAGGTATCCGTCTAGGGTTGGTTTGTTTGTGTTGGTGGAACAGCTGTTCATTAATACTTGGGGTATATCTAGATACTGGTGAATGGGAAGAAAGAGTGTGTGTAGTGGGAGTTGAGGCTGTGGCAGTGACATTCATTGTTCCATCTACACAATATTTTTGTATAGTTATTCAACTATTATAATGTAATAAATAAAAATACCATAACATTATTTCTCCTGGTTGTCTCCTTATTGTCTGAAGTGAGGAACGCATCTGTCACTTAACACTGCAGTGACGCCAATATAGAGTTGACTTTTCGCCTGGACAAACGACTGTAACCAAATGCGCACACACACAGACGCACACGCAGACACACACACACTGTTGATGAGCAATTGTGCAAGAATCTGTTGCCAGGGCATAAGTGTCCCCGGAGGAGGGTGTCGACAACTGATAAAAAGGCCGGGAGTTCACCAGGGAGTCAGGATCCAGCCTGCTGATAAAATGATGAATCAAGATGTTAAATTAAAATGTTTGGCCTTTGTTAACTCATATTTATCAAGACACATTGATTAAGATGTCATTCTAACAGCAGCTCGGGCCCTGACTGGCACTGTCTGCTCACACACAGTTCTCAGCCTCACGAGACAGGACTTCAAAGATGACTGTGGAATGCCTCAGGATCAATTAGATAACATGAAAACGACAATCAATCAAATGTCTACTCCAGCGATTTAGTCTACATGCAAGAGAGTATCTAAAAAGTGTGCCAAAAATGTGGGACTGCATTTCCCATAATGCAATTGTAAGCATTTTTGGTAGACCCTTAACACATTACAAAATCAAAGGCTTCAGTTTGTAGCTATAGATTCTGTAAATATATTTTCTGCAGTCCCAAGCTGAGGTAAACGCTGATGATATCACCACAATGTCATCAGGGATATCTCTTAGAAAACTTATTGAGATGAAAGCAATTTTATCGATTTGATCTTTTACCAAAACGAGTGTTTAACACTGTAAAATAAAAAGTCTGGCAGCAAAGTCACTTACTTGGAAATAACAGTAAAGGTTATTTAATTTTTAGTTTAAATCAGAGACATTTTTAAGTACAGATAAAAATATGTACATTCAGCAAAAGATGTGTTTTTTTCTAATTCATTGCACTTCATCATTCAAAACCATTAAACAAACAAACAAAATTAAACTTTTATTTATTGGTTAATATGTTTTATAAAAGCATTTTACTGTATATTAATGTCATTTCACTTACTTCGGAAAGAAACCTTTGATAATGATCACTTAGCCCAACCCTGATCTGTCAGTGCATACATCCATGCACACACACACCACACACACACACACACACACACACACACACACACACACACACACACACACACACACACACACACACACACACACACACACACACACACACACACACACACACACACACACACACACACACACACACACACACACACACACACACACACAGTGTTTGCACATACGTACGTGGCCACTAGATGGAAGAATGCATCTTCCCTGCATCCGAGAGGTGTCCCCAGTTGTGTGGGAGTTTGTGTCCTGCAGGATTCATCATCTCTGTCACTCCGACAAAACTCTGTGATGTCCCAGAAACACAGAGTGATGAAGAGACGCTGAGAGAAAACTCACAACTTAGGAAGCAAAAGACAAAAGGAGCACTCTACTTTCAGCTCCTTTTTCCCTCTCTCTCTCTTTCTCTCCCTCCAACCTTCATTTTGTTCATTACGCCCCTTTCTCCCTCTTTGACTAACATAACACACAGGTAATAACACAGAGAGACAGGGGGAGCATTCATTACTTAGTGTGAAAATACATGGCGCATGTTCAAACTGCCAAAGGAGAACTCCTCTTCAGAAGTCAGTGATCTCAGCACCTGCCCTTGGCTGATACCACTCGGCCGCGGCCTTTGAGAGGAGCGCTCCCAGTGATGGCTTACAGAGAGACAGAATGAGGACGTCACAGGTGAGTGAATTGGCTCAGACTGACAGGTGAACACACACACACACACGCACAAAAGCACACATGCACACCCCTGCACCCACCTCCACCCACAACCACACCCACACAATCGTACGTTTGACACATACACACACACAATCGTACGTTTGACACATACATACTCCCCATTTCTCTCTCTCTCTCTCTCTCTCTCTCTCTCTCTCTCTCTCTCTCTCTCTCTCTCTCTCTCTCACATACACACACACTTTCCCTCACACTCTCACACATCCTGTTGTTGCTCTGTTGGAGCCACTGCAGCAGCACCATCACACATGAGTAACCAAGGTGTCTGCTCTGCTCTGCAGCATTGACTTTTCCATACCTGACAGGGAGCCTTATGGCTTGTGTGTGTGTGTGTGTGTGTGTGTGTGTGTGTGTGTGTGTATGTGTGTATGTGTGTGTGTGTGTGTGTGTGTGTGTGTGTGCGCGTGCATGTATGGCTGTGTAACATCCATATGCAACGTCTTTGCATGTGTCATGTCAATCACAGTCAAACTGAAATAGAGTGGAAGGGGAGGATACAGAAAGGAGAGAAGAAGGAGTGCAACAAGGAGATTGAGTAGCGGTGCTGATTACCACACAGGCCTTACTCTCTTTGCTCTTCTTCTCCTCCACCACAGGGATCAGATGGTCAAGTTCAGTCAGTAAACTGTTATTTTCCTCAGTGGCACTAAGAAAAGTTAGGTACCTACAGCGAAGGCAGTTTTCCAGGTGCCTAGAAAACTCGACTTAACCATCACATGTCTCCACAGACACACACACACATTTAAGAGCCTAAATACTCGTCATCCTGTTGCTTTAATGACGGTATGTATGTGGGTGTATGATGAGTATTGATATTCAGGAAATCAGGATAAATACTAATTCAACTTACCTGTGAATTAGAAAACAAGCTTCTGCTGTCAATAATAAACAAATATATTGTAATACTGCAGTTTCATAATGACATCATGATTCTCTCCACCGGCCTGCTCTGATCTTGCCCAGTTCAGCTCAATAAAAATGATCTGCTTGCTGCTCTTAGAACTCCTCTGCATTTTACTACGTTAATAAACATAATGTTTTTTTTTATGAAATGTTACTTCTGTTTCTGCACACAGGGTCCAGTTCCTTGTTACACACATAACAGTCATTTATGCCACACGATTGGTTAATCTCGATAAACTGTCATGATCATTGGGACTTCTTCTTCATGATGCCACTTAACACATGATATCATATGATGCAGTATCTTTTTTGTGTTCAATATAAACTTCAGATTGTCGCTCTATAGCAGTATTACCTGCAGATAAATCTTGGACAATGTGTTTTTCGGGCCATTATTGTTGACCTCGAGCTTTATTCAGAACTCCTGGGCTCGGCTTTTCATAAAGGTTTTTCCATCACTCCTGATTTGCTGCTTTTACCCTCTGTACTTATCAACACTGTTACGTCTCGGTGCACTGTGGAGTGATATTTGACGCTTCCCGCAGGTGTAAATGACCTTTGTTAACACCCATGTCAACCAGTAGTGAACATCTCACTGTGGGAACCCTCCCCCCCCTCTTGCATATCCTTTAGATGCAGCAGATTTCCCTAGAGCAGGAGAAATAAGAGGTTCATGTACTTGATTCAAATAAGCGGAGATTCGGTTTGACTGCTTGAGAGACTGTTGTTGTGCCTCCTCCTCTGTCTCTACTGTCCTCTGCATACATTTGTCTTCTGTAACGTTATCCTAACCATACTCCTTGGTGCAGAGTTAAGAACAGGGGAAGCTCAGCACACACTGTTTACTGGTAAATTAGAAACCCAACTTGTCCATTTCTTTTGGACTTTACCAGCAATGTTAGTTATTATTATGTAAAGAGATTATTTGTAATGAATTAATAAACAAAAAACCTGCTTATCAGTGTTTCTATTGTGGCTGGAAGATGGACGACATGACTGCGAAGCCCAAAATTGAAATGAAAGCGTCTTAATCGCCCCGAGGTGTCTCTCTACGGTGGCCAAGAGGGCTCAGTTATCTACATGTGTTGTGAGGTTTTGCAGCGGGTTTCAGCATTTTAAGTTGTTGCGTTGAGCTCTCTAGGCCACACCGTAGCTCTATGTTAATGGTTGGGATATGAACCAAACAAAATAGTAAAAGTACAGTTTAAATAAATGAGTTTCTGTCATTCTGTCATAGGAAACACGTCTCCAGTAAGTATGGCTTTAATTACGTATTTGATGATATACAAAATGTTTATTGTGTTTACCCACTGCTGCGGCTCAATCCCTTGATTACTACTGAACTGGCAAGATGGCAGCAGGGGCGGCTCCTGGCATAGGTTAAAACGGTTTTATTTTGAAAAATTACCGGATATTAGATAAAAAACAGAAAACATGTAAAATGTTTATTCTTTCTGTGCGGCACGGTACCAAATGACCCACAAATGGGCCTGTTGCCCTGTTGATTACAATAAATAGGTCTAAAAAATATGTTTATTGTGTTTGACTGTTCCTACTGTTCATATTCATTAGATTTAAAAAGCAGACATAAAAGTAACTTAAAAGTTACTTTCCCTAGTAAGTAATTACTTTTGATATACAGTAACTGGTGAGGTGATTCCATTACTTTTAAAAGAAGTGACTAGTAACTGTAACTAATTACTAATTTTCAGTAAATTGCCAAACACTGCTTAATGCACACATTTGTCAGTTGTGTCTAAACAGACAGAAACACACAAGCATATACTCTCTTGTGTGTGTGTGTAGAGGTAGAATCACCCCGATTGTGGACATCATTGATGTTTATTTTTGTCGACATGACATGATATGCTGTCAGTACAGCTGATTTCAGACTTTTTATATTTTTATTATATATTTTTATTATTTTTTATAGCTTAGAATTTTGTCTGCCTGTGTGTGCATCTGTATACAGTCCAAAAGTTCTTGGGGATGCATGACAATTTGCGTGTTTATGTTGGGGGGGGGGCGCCGTTCTGAAATCTCGCCTAGGGCGCCAACATTGGCAGGGCCGGCCCTGGATGGCAGCGTTTGTGTCCGGGATATTTTGGCTCATTTCTGGACAGAGGGATGAAGTTGAGACGCTCTACACAGCATTGAAAGATTAGATCGTGTCAGCGCTGCAGTCAGTTTTTTTCTCTGACTTTAACTCTGGATGTCTTTGATTTGCACATATTTTTATCAGCCGGTGTCTCAGGGTATATTTAAATTACAGAAACTTTTTAAGGTTTCCAGAACTTAATAAAAAACACTTTCACGTAGAGCAGCTCCTGTGACTCAAACCTCGTCCCTGAACAGGTCCCTGATTCCAGCTGCCAGCTGTTGCAGCCACAGTTGATAAACTGCTCAAATCGAAAATAGATTTTTCTTTTTTTTAGGGTTTTTCCAATTTTACATTCTTTTTTCATGAGCTCAAAAATGAATTTGAGGTTTTGGGGTTTTTCCAATACATTTTTTCAGAGGCATTTTAATTCTTCTGCTGCTGTTCACATAGTAGCTGCATGCTGTTATGCCTGTAATAACATTTCCAAAATCTTCTTGTCCTTCCCCATTCTTATTTACAACTCTTTGCCCGCCTCTCCATCTTCCTCTCCCTTGTCCCTCCTAACGCCTCCTTTCCCCTTGAGGCGCTAACCTTCCTTCTCCTTCACTTTTAGACGAGAGCATTAATTTCTCGTGGTCTATTTGTGGCTCACAGAGGCTTCACGGCACCTCACGTCTCTTTAAACACAAATTGATTTCACAGTCAAATCGTATGAGTGTAAATCATGGGCCCTCCACCTGCTCCCCAGTGTATTTCTGTCTCTCTCTCCCCTTTACGTCTCACTTTGTCGCCCTCCACTCAACATCTGCCTATTTACGGTATTTGCTGCAGTGCATGTGCATCCATACATCATCCATTCCATTATCTTTACCCCTTGACATTGGGCGAGAGGTGGGGCCCACCCTGGACAGGTTGCCTGTGTATCACAGGTTCAATACACAGAGACAAAAACCCATTCTCGACCTCTAACAATTTAGATCTTTCAATTAACCTAAATCAAGTCTTTAAGGGCATGTGGGGGGAAGCCAGGGCACACACAGAAAAAACCCTCCTGACAGTGCTAACAACTGCAACATATGTAGATGCACATACACCTTTGAATCTTGACTGAGGTGTACAGCTTGCTGAATGGGAAGGGAAGCTGTTATAGTAGAGGGAGAGAATGTTGGGAGAGAGCGAGTGAAACAGTGAAGACCTGAGGCACCTGCAGGGTGGAACAGGGACGTCTTTAGAAAAGCCATGAGTAGGAAAATTGAAGAGCTATTTTCATGCCACATTAAGTCATATGCCTTCCACTATAGAGCTGTGCTCAGACACAGGCGGCCTGGCTCCATTGTGAAGGTTAATAATCAACGCAATGGAGTTATTACTCAAAACCGCATTTCACAGGCCTCACCTAGACGGCAAAGATGGGGCAGGTAAAACGAGAGAGGGGAGAGAGCGGTGAGGGGAGACGTGAATTCTAATGGATTGTAACAAATACTGCTTCATCCAGCTCAGCATCATTCATTTAATTTGCCTCAAGTTCAGTTCAATGGATTTCTGCAAGAATGGGATCAAAGTCATATGGAAACACAATAAAAAAGGGAACAAAAACTACGGGGAAAATGACAAAGTGAGACTTTACATCTTTGATGTCTGTCCACTGTCGTTAATATGACAATTGAGGCCGGTGGGTGTAAAGAGGCCTGGCGTTGGCTCTTCACATCTCTATTATGGGGAAAACTCCTCTAACCACATCCCACCTCTGTCACTCTGGGGCAACATTACAGTGAAATATTAAGACCCCTGTCGTGCTTAAACATACCTGTCACCGCCACGCAATGCATATATATTAATAATATGGCAAAGGGGTGTGTGTGAATAGGGGGGGATACCCAGAGCGTTATCATGTACAATGTTCCCACATGCCTGTCGGTGTAGAGTCCCCACTGAATGTGTGTGTGTGTGTGTGTTTGAAAAGATGATGCTATCAGGATGTCAACAGTGTTGCTTGTCAGCCAGGGGAGACAACAGTGGTAAATTGCTAGTGTGAAAGTAATTTGAACTTATAATTGATTGTTTGCTTGGGGATGTGTCTCTGATGTGTATATTTAGACATCTCACTATATCACTAGAGGTATATACTGCTCTGAAACATTCATTCTATAATTCAGAATGTGCTGCATCAATAATAATGGACAAAGGCACACAGATGATAACAAAACATAGAGGCATAGGTCTTATCTGCTGTGCACAACATGTGTTGACTCGACAATATGTACAAATGTATAATTAAACCGATTTTACTTTGTGGATAAAGTGGAGCAGTTCAAGAAAATTGTGGCGGGAGATCCAACAAACCACGACTTTTCTTCTTTGTTTTTTAATGATTTGATTCAGAGACTGAAATCAAGTTTTACTCAGTGTATTATGGTAAGATATTATCTACCAACTTGGATAAAATGTCATTATTTGATAATTAAAATAAATTCACATTTGGGTGGTAAGGTGGTGTAGTGTCGCCTCAGTGTTTGAAACCATAAACTGCAATTTGGACAACGGGCTATCCAGAGATGAAACCGAAATATCCCAGATACTAACACTGTCATTTTTCACATTTGGACCCAGAGTTAGCGCAGCAGCGGTCAGTCCTGTGAATACATATCGATCACTGTCAATTATTAAGATTTTATAACATCAACAAACATCTCTGCGACAAAAAAGACTTAAATGAAAGAAAACCTCCTTTAAGTGAGTGTGGATGCAGCCTGGAAGTTCATTAACAGTGGAGAAGGGTGTTTGATTGCAAAGAGTCTTTATTTATCCTTGTGTTCAAGTACGGTCCTCTCTCAGCACAGTCATCTAAGAAGCATGGACACACAACAACACACAACTCGCACCAGAGCCTGAGCAATCCTCAGGTGGGATTTGTCTTTTGTCTCGATTGAGGGGTGGGGGTTTGGGGTGGGGGTTGTTGAAGGGGGGGGGGGGTCAGCAGTTTCCACGTTTAGGTCGAAGTAACCTGTTGCACACCACATAATCTTTTTTTTTCTTTTCTCCGCGAACATTTGTTGCATTTAGTGACAATGACATCTGCACATAAAAATTATATATATATTTATATTTATATTCATAGATTTATACATTTGTCATTCTATATCAACACTTCATTCTAGTGATTTTTACCTTGGTTTTTCATGGTTGTAAAACTGGACAAACTTTCGGTAGGAATGCCTTGTTCGGACACTGATTTGTACAGGAACGCACATACACGCAACGGAGGCATACGCACACTACTACACACATGCATGCATAGATACGCTCGCTCAAGTTTACGTGTACACACATGGGCAACACATACTGTCACACACACCCACACACACACACACACACAGGTGTCCACGCGCCCACACATGCTCAGCAAACACAGAGAGGCAGGTCTGTACATCTATGGGAGGGAGATGTTACCCATGATCCCCAGCAATAAGTTATGTTCTCACCTGATCATCACACGAAAATAAAAGTTACAAACAGCAGAGGGAGTCATCCGGTCATTGTCAGTAAACTTTGACAGAATGTCCCTTTAAATTCTCACAGGACGAGTGCACAGGAGGTGTCAAAGTTTGGCACAATGTCACGTCTCTCTCAGTCTTTCTCTACTGTACAAGGACATGTACAATATCTATGGTGGCTCTTGTTGGACGGATGAGTTCTTATGTTTTTTTTTACTGCCGCTGAAAAATTACACGGTCCAATAAATTTGCTCCCCAAAAACGGAAAAGACGACCCTTTCCAAAGGGCTCTGGACACACATGTATTTTCTTGAGGCAGTGAAAAGAACTTGTGTTGACTGGGAGCGTCGCTGCTCTGCCTGCCTGGTGCTCTGGCAGCCTAGAACTGCTTTTGACGTTTTGAGCACGTCGACAACAATCAAAATTAACTTGATGGAGAGAGAGAGAAACACGAATATTACAAAGGCTTCCTCTCGGGCTCGGAAAGGGCCAAACGCAAAGGTATCCACTGGCAATCCATCCTGACGACTTCTGTGTTTTACTCCAATTTTGTTGCTTTTTGTTGTTTGAGTCAAGGAAAACAAAATCTTATTTTCATCAAAAACGTGTAATATACACACTACAACACCTTTGAAATTTAGTCAGGAAATAAAAATGCTTTTTTGTTTTTAAGTGAAAATTTAGAAAAAGTACAAATAAAAAAAACATGTAAAAGAACGATGTGATAAAAGAAGTCTCTCGAAGATGACATTCCTTGAAAACAAATTCAGACGTCTCTGTAGGCAGTGAGGCCATCGGAACAAAAAGACGGGGGGATGAAAGCAGTGCTACGTTTTGTCACTCGGGTGAAATGGTAAACATCCACAACTTGTCTTATGTCTGATGTGCTTTCATCTTCTTCTGTGCTTATATTCTTCCGGACCTCCTCCAAAACCCTGATGCCATCGTTGCCTCTCCTCTCTGCCTCCCTCTATCTTTATCTAAATGGTCTTCACACTTCTGTAGAGTCATCTGCTTCCAATTATTTCTCCATCCCTTTTTCTGTCCTCCTCTCCAAGCCTCGGTTCACACTCTGTGCCTGGTCGTTTTCTCTCTGTACTCCCCGGCCCACTTGTCTCTCACACTTCCACCACACTTCATATCTACTCCCACTTGCTCCTTATCCACTCGACGTTACAATGGAGCTGACTTTGAAGAAATAAAGTGGTCTTAAAAAGAAAAGGAAAATGTTGGCATGCACATGCACAGACTCTCATTGTCACTCCACCTGACTTCACTCCTTTCCCAAATCGGTCTTTCCCCTTATTTTAAAGGAGCACTAATTTCCTGCCTCGGGCTACAAGATACCTTTTCAAAACGCCATCGCTGTCACCTTCGGTTCATCTGCTGCTGATCGCTTGTAAAAAATAATCCCTTTCACACGATCATACACAGACTCTCTCTTGTCCCCCTCCCCCATTATTGTCTGACTAGACCCAGGAGTCAGGCGAGGCTGGGTAGTGGCTGGTCTCATAGTTCAGTTCGCTGTACGGTCGAGAGGCTGAGTAGAAGTCCACGTAGTTGCCAGTGGATTTGAGGCCCAGGTGCATGCGCAGGTCTTCCCGCGGGTCCCGGGGCGGCCCGGTCGAGCTCGGCGGCTGCTGGGGTTGGGCCTGAGGCTGGGCCGGAACTTGCACCTGTATCTGCGGCTGTGGCTGGGACGGAGGCGGTGGCGGCCCCTGGTCCTCGTAGTAGGCCTCGTCGAAGCTCCGGCTCTGGCTGTGAGGTGGAGGCTGCGGCGGCTGCGGGAAGGAAGGAGGGGCGGGGTAGGGGTCGTAGTCTTTTAGCACGGCTGCTGACGGGCTGTCCTGCTGGGGCTGGGGGGGCACAACGCAGGGCTGGGCTGGAATCTGGTGAGGGACCGGTGGGGATGGTAGAGTGGGACGGGGAGGAAGAGAGTCGGTGAGGTGAGGGCGAGATGCAGCAGGCAACAATGGAGAGTGGTAGAAATGAGTGTGAAGGGAGCAAAGTGAAAAGAGGGAAGAGAAAAAAAGGTGAGAGATGGAGAGAGGACAGGTGGGCCGTGCGCACAGGGGGGAGAACATTACGAGAGGCAGGCAGTAAAGGTAAAACAGCTCAGATTGGTATCAAGTGGGCAGGGACTCATGCTGTGAATTCTCTATTACATGCAGGTATTGAAGGGGACAATTTATCTTCCACAGGCTGGTTGTGTGTGTGTGTAGTGTGTGTCTTGTGTGTAAAAACCCTTTGCTTACAGTCAGGTGTAGTTTCAGGCTACAGCCATACTAGAATTGGTTGGTTTGAAAGAGGCGTTTTCCAACTAAAACGGTCCACACTAATTCCTATTCCTGGATACCTGTCATCATACTATCATCCATGAAAATACATTTACTGTGAGCACACTCACATACACTGGGCATATTAATTGTGAACTTATTAGTGTCATCTTTTCCGAACACCTTTGTTCCTGCCCATCCAGACTAAAGCCCAGTGTGTGACTTCTCACGACGAGACACTTTTCTGTGCCTCTTCCATCCTGTTGCTATGTCTGTTGCTACGTCTGGTAATAACCATCTTGTCAGGACATCATATGCCAATTTATGCCAGCCCTGATGACACACACACACACTGCTAAAACCTGCTGTGCTGTACTGCGACAGTGTCTACTTATAAATGTGTAAGGCTGGATTAACAGAGTGTTAACTCACCTGGTTTTGCTTGATATCATCACTGGCAGTCAGGTAAGAGTTTCGGAACAATGTAGACGTCCCGCATGATACTTGAACTGGATGTAGGAAAGATTAGAAGAAAAGAGAGACACAAACCTTTATGTCAACGAATGATTAAAGATCTAGTATCACTACTATTGCTGATAATAATAATCCAAAGAACAACAAAAGGTGTTATTGAACAAGTTGGTTTGTTAGAAATCAGCTAATTAGAGGTCAGGTTGTCCTTAGTGACCTCATGAGAATATTGGGAGAGAGAGAATGAAAGAATAGAAAAGAGAGCATTAGATAAACAAAACAATGGAAGAGAGAGAGAAAGAGAAACCCACAAAGATAAAAGTCTGCGAGAGGGAAAAGAAAAATAGTTTGAGGTTGAAAAAGAGACAGATAAGAGTGAGAGGAGAATAAAAAGAAAGATATAGAGAGGGATACAATAGAATCCTTTAATTCTTCTCTGTCTCTCCAACTCACACACACAAACACACACTCACTCACACACACACACACACACACACACACATACACACACACACACACGCACATGCACACACCTGCCATGCCGTCTTTCCGGGATGTGTGCTCGCCTTTGTTGCTATGGAAACCAGCGTTGGTTGCCGTGGCATCGTAGTCCATCTTACGTTCCTTCAGACACATCATCTCTCTGGGGGAGGCTGGTGCGCTCGCTAAACGTGCACACACACAAACACACACACGCAAACACACACACACACACACATATATATATTATACACATTATAAGCATACACATAAGGGCAGGGCACATACTGCTGGGTTTATTACTTATTACGTGTATGTGCATGTGCGCATGTGTGTGTGTGTGTCCTTTTTAAGGTGCACAGTCATTATTCATCATTTAGCCTGTCAGCATTAAGGGTCACCTTCGGCTTGTTAAAGGACTTCGGGGAATTCACACAGACACACACACACACACACACATGCATATACATCAGATTTTAGACACATCATTTAAATATATCGACATTTGGCCCGTTTCCTCAATTTCTACTTTCTGTGTTTAAAGCTCATGAGGAACATCCAGGTCTGAAAGTGGTAAACTGGACTTTAACAGCTGGAAAAACAATTCAGCAGCAGTCAACTGCTCTCCACTGAAAACTGTAATGCTGTAGTTTTATTGCCATGATCATGGGATATGTTTCAAAGGATTGAAGTTGTTAACCAGACTCACGTTTTGTCAAAAAACACCAGTATCACCTGCTTGGAGATAGTTTAACCTGTATTTGTTTGTTGGTTTGTTTGGAAGCAGGATTCTGAAACACTACTGGTCATTTTACCACAGAATTTGGTGGAAGGATGTGTTATGGGTCAGTGAAGAACCCAGTGATTGCTGGTGTGGATCCATGAATTTGTTTCGCAAAAATCTGGATCTACTGAATTTAAATGTGGTTTCATAAGGGGACAGTTGGGCCTTGGCGGTGGTATGCAGTTATGTTTTCACCCCTGTCCACTTGATTGTTGGTTGGTTTATCTGTACGCAAGATTACAAAAAAATTGTGTACTACACCAGGGTGCAGTATGGGTACATTTTGGCATGTCTGAGTTGTGGTGCTGAAACAAAGCCTATATAATGCCTTCTTGTTAAATGCAGCACAGCTGGGCAGCATTCATGGTTGTATTGTATTCATTTGAGTTGTTTACTATTGTAAACCAATTTAAGAACATTTTACACTACAACAGGCAACTTTTAGACTTCAGGCAATTATATCATTCTCATTTTGATTAAGACTCCCTGGCTAACGATAAATTGTACCTGAACACATCTCTGGTAATAAAGAATGAATAGAGAATGAACAGCATACAACAGAATGAAAAGGATGAATAAAGAAACCAGATATTTTACCACAACTAAAATCAATGATCCTTTCATTTCACTATGTAATATTCTATATTTGTGCTTTTTAAAGGCTCTGCAGAAAAACACTGAATGGTCCCAGATTGAATCAAATATTGAAAATTGAATTTAATATTCACCAAAATTTCTGGAGACACATCTCAAAATCTTGCAAAAGAATATCAAATAAAAATGTCCATTTATTTTAGAAATTGTTTTGCCTTGAAGTGACAGCACTATGCCAATAGGAGGTGCTGCAGCCCCCTCAGCACACCAACTCCCAGCAGGCAGGTCCATGAACCTTTTTTTATCACTTAATGAGTTTTTGGACAATTTCACTAATTTCCCAGGGAAAAATGTGTGGATTTTGATGAAAATAATCCGGCGTTTGTGCAATGCGGTGAAGCTTGATTGAATTTAAGGGGACTGTTGAGCCTTAGCGGAGGAATGCACTCTGCTTAGAGCCATTCTAGTTATTATTTACTATTATTATTTAACATATTGCTATCTGACTTGCAAATGTATTTTACCTCTTCAAACCACTTTTTTTCCTCTTCCTGTCACTTTCTCAACCTTTTAGACCGAATGTATTTTTTACCACACTGGAGGGATCACTGCACATGTGGCTGCAGCGCTCATACATAAACATGCATGCACACACACTGTACATTCAATCTCCCTCTCTCTCTTTTCCACACACACCCAGAATGTCACAATGTAATCCCCTCATGGCACAGAAATGCTTACTAAGTTGCTCTTATCTTGACACACTGAATTGCCAGAATTCTGCGTACCTGTGTTATCAGCCCCTTCAGTTTGCTTAGCTAAACACTCCTGCAACTATCCACTGTATATTTTTTTTTACAGTATATTTATCTATATAACCTTTACAGGCTGAAGAGAAGGATATTTCTCTTTGGACCCATTCAACCTGACTGTGAGAACTGTGGATGTGTGTGTAACTGTAGCTGCAGGACAGAAACACACGTGCATCAATACTGAATATGTGTGTGTATTGAATCGGTCCTAACACGTGCACACATTTGGAGAACACTGGTCTCAGTTGCAGAACTATAAATCTTTCCAACGTTTCTGCAAAAAAACATCAGCCCAAAAAGCCTTTGTTGGATTTCTCCTATACCCGATATAAAAGCAGCGGGGTAGAACTCACATAAGACTAAAGAATAAAGAGTGTCTAGAAAGCTCGCTTTGTGTATTTGAATACAAAAGGACCAAATCTTTTAATGTTCGACATTAGAAAGCAAAGACGAATTGTAACCTCTCATCTCCCCCCAACCAGCTTTCTCTGCATTGTAGCAGGACACACACACAAACATCTTTTACAAAGGCTTGTTCACATGATTCGGTTTGGTCACAGTGAATGAAATTGCAAAACGTTTAGTTCAACAAAAGAAACAGGGAGAGCGATTGTTTTTGACACCTTTGATATTTAATTATTCTCATCTGACACCTTGCGCGGCGCATCCCATTAAGGTGGATGCTCAAAGCTGTCACACACACACGACTCCCCCAGAGAGGGAGTCATCGCCAGTGGTTACGGTTACCTTTGGGACCTGCCTTGAAACCGCTGGGTATGAGAGCTGGGGAGACACGTTTTATCAGTGCAAAACACAGCAGGACCCTGCGGGGGTAATGATGGATGCAAAGGTCTCGCTCTCCCTCTGCATCTCTCTGTGTCTCTCTGCCATCCGGGCAGCCTGCAACCTCCCCTCCGTCTCTCTCTATCTGTTCTATCACTCTTTCCTCACACCAAC
This sequence comes from Limanda limanda, assembly GCF_963576545.1. Lineage (NCBI taxonomy): Eukaryota > Metazoa > Chordata > Actinopteri > Pleuronectiformes > Pleuronectidae > Limanda > Limanda limanda. The sequence goes on from NC_083655.1 coordinate 13,336,536, forward strand.
TCTTTCACTCCCCCTCTCTTACTGTGCCTGCACACCATCATTACTCCTCCTGCTTTGATCCGTCTCTAAGGGGCTGGATCGGAGTCTGGAGCGTATGCAGAGAGGAGATATGGATGCATGAGGGTTTGTGTATATGTGAGTGTGCGTGTGCCGTGCGCGCACATTGAGGCAGTCTGCACAGAGTGAGAGATCAGAGGGAGAGGTGAGAAGAAAGTAGGATTACTGCAAAGAGGAGGAGGAGGAGAAGTATGAAACGGGTGAACGAGGGCTAGATGAGCGTAAAGTCAAAGGGTGGGGGGGAGGCATGGGAATCATTTCCAGCCATTTTACCCCCAACTCCTGCACATCCACACATTGTGATTTGCTTTTATAAAATGGTTAATTCCAGTTCCTGATTAAGATTGACTGTTCTTTGTTCAAAGCAGCTGTGAAAAACTTCATAAATATGAAACACACCTTTGAGTCAATGCAGCAGTAATTTATACATTCAGGTAATGTACAATGAGAGAAACACGAAGAGCGTGTAAGGATTTATGTTTGAGCAGTCAGGGAACTTGCTGTGTTCTGTCGCTTTGTTGGACAAATGCTTTGTTGCTGCCGCCCACTTCACCACAGTTTCCCTCTGCTTTTAAGCTGACAAACTAGACCCACGATCTACGGTACGTTAACAGTGACCTCAAGGGGCGACAAAGTGAATTTCCCCTGCGATCTAAAGCCGTTTTCAGACACGATTTCTGGAGGTTGTCAGAGAAATAGAGTCTGGACTTTCTCCCTTTTACACATAAACAATGCAGGAGAAGATGTGTTCACGACAACACTCTTCAGAGCGTTTAGCTGAGGGATGGTGCAGCAAGCAGAGGCAAGATGTAACGTATTAACTCCACTGCAGAGATCCACCAACTGCTTTATACAGCACATCGGCCCCAGCGTATCGGCTCTTATCACCCAAAGAACCCTTAACATCTTTGTCGGTGTCTTCTATGTGTAAGACAACACTCCCACTCGCTTGCCTTGAACCCTGCGAAGAATCTCCCGCTGTTTCCTCATGAGGACTTTCACCAGAGTTTCTATAGTGGGCTGGCAGGAGAAACTCCGGAGAAAGTCCTGAGCCTCTCACTCGATCATTTGCCTTCTCACATGCAGATGCTCCGGATAATGTCGGGGGGGGTTATTTATAGTTCAGTGCATGTCTGAAGGCAGCAGCTGTCGCACAAGATGTTGGAGCAATATAACACCACTCAGAATCAAACGTATACCCTCATAAAGGACAACACGACTTAAACAGTGGCACAATTAATGGCGATGTAATCCCTCTAATCTTTAAGCATTCTTTCCACTGCGTCTCTCTGTTGCGTTGGTTATCACTGTGTTGCTGAAGAACTACATTGCTCGGCGGACGAATCGTTGTTATCAATACATTTATACATTTCTATGTGTTTATTTTATGCAACTTCACTGTGAATATGGAGTAACCATTTTAAAGAAGCAAAAAAACCCTCTCAGGCCATGTTTTGCAGTGAATTTAGAACAACTCAAGGGGTTTTCAGCACGTCACGTCTAAGAACTCCCCCACAGCTGTTCTAAACTCACTGTTAACAACGGCCTCTCTGAGCCTAATGCTTTAATTTTCAATGTCACTGGCCAAAGTCAAATCCTCATCCTTTACTTGCTCGCCTCGGCATTAACCATCCCTCAATCCCTAATTCTTCTTGCCTCCTTGCTTTTTCTCTTTATCTCCCTCTCTGTTTATCTCATCCCTCCCTCTTTTACTGTCTCCGCACACGCACACGCGCACACACACAAATACAGTTTTTCCCTGCCTCTCTCTCCCCCTCTGTCTCCCTCCTTGAAGACCTCTCTAAGCTGGGAGGAAGGAAAAGTACTTTTCTGCCTCATCAGCTTGCTAAGCCTGGTGTGGAGAAATCACAGCTCAAGGCATCTCCTACCACTGATGCTAACAGCTAATGCTAATGCACCCTTTACGAAGCATGAAGGCCGGCGGGCTCCAGCTACAGGCTAATGATAATCACACTTTATTTGCATGAGAGCCTGCAGATGGCGAACGCTGATGTTAACAGCTTCGTAGCCTCGATGGAAAGTATGATCAATTGGCAAAAGTTGAAGCTACAGGCCAACGTCTTAATTATTTTACTACAAATGTGTGATGCTATTGTGTCTGTCTGTCTACAGGGACATGCACCTTAACTAATGCCTATTGCTGACCTGAAGTCATCATCTTACAAGCAGGACTTTTGTCATAAATAACGATTGGTATCCGAAACAAATATAAATGTATTCCTTTTTGAAAACAGCTGACTGTAAATGTTTTTGTTATCTACAACAGGAGCATGTCATGGTCCACAGAGTCTTCCATGTTGCAGCATCATCTTTTTACAGTAGCCCAGAGAGGACAAACCAAATACAGGCTCTATAAAAGGCCTCTGATGTTTTTACTTTGCTTTCATGTTCACCGAGAGGTTTGAAAGGGAAGCGTGTGGTGATGGTGTCCCCGCTAAATAATCCTACAAACTGGAACTTTAAATTCTAACAGTTTGTAAAGACAGTTAATGGAAGGAAAACACACACACACACACCAACACCAACACTTAAATAGAAAGTGTCATGAGTTCCTCACCTGAGCGGTTATTTGGGGACGTCCTGACGGGGGAGACGGACGGAGTTCGGGAGGAGGAGTAGGGCCTCTGTCTGTCTCGCTCTATCGTTGAGGCAGAGCCTACGAAGTGATACTGGGAGTATCCATCCTGCAAAACAAACACACACCAAACTCATCATCCACCAAGGTTCACCTTTGAAACTCTCAGCTAAGAACAAATGGAAGGAGGAGTAAATATTTTAAAAGAATCTCAAGGAAGAATCTGAAGTACAACAGCAGCAGTTTTATGCACCGAGAGGTGGGTTTTCACTGATCTAATATTGATAAATCACAGAACTGTATCTGTTGATACCTCATGGCGCTATTCTCCATCAAAAGTGAAGAAGCCAAAGTTTATATTGAGCCAGCCCTTCCGGGTAAAGGGGTAAAGGGTTGTTTTTTACCTGTTCAATTTGTTTGGTGGGTAAGAAACTGAGGGCTCTAATATTTACTGTTGACCGTCACATTTTGCTTTAGATTTGAATAGATGCCACAACACAGTCTGGAGCCAGCTCTGCGTCAGTTTTGTCTTTTTTTAAAGGACAATATTTGCAACAAATAGTGTAGAACTTGGATTTCTCTGACGCACAAGTGGACGGCACACATGCAGACCATTTAAGTACAAACAGAATGATGAAAGCAATGTTTGGAATTTAGGGGGATGTGAAACAAGGTTCACAGTCAATGTCTAAATAGCTGAAAGCAAAGACAAACTGACTGATGGCATCGATAAAAATACAAAATCTTCCTAAAATTGATGATAAACAGTAACTTGAGCTGATGGGAGATCGGGATAATTGACTCAATAAGAGAGATGGGAGATCAGTTGTGTGTAAACTTCTGCCTTCTTTGGTTAATGGACTGTAATTATACAGCACTTCTCTGGTCTTATCGACCACTCAATACAAGCCACAGTCAACCACACACACATTCATACAGTGCTCAAATATGCTGTGCTTTTGTTTCCATCACACATTCAAACACGGGGATCAAACCAACGAGCCTCTGGTAAATGGACAACCCACTCTACCTCTTGACTTGTGCCTCTTGGACATGACTCACTGAAAAATGAAACTCTCACTCTGAGAAGCTACATTTCAGAGTTGGTTTCCTTGAGTTTACAAACTCGTGGGAAGTCAAAAATGTCTTGTGGACACTGAAGGACACCAACAAATACACAGCGCCCACACAGGCACACACAGCGGTGCACGTACACCATGAAGCACTGTGCTTGCATTGAGTCTCAGCTTAGTGAATATCCCAATGTCCTTGCAGGAAAAGCTAATTAATACAACTAACATATGCACAAGCATAATTACTGCCGAGCCGATGACTTTGTATCTGTATTAGTTTAGCAGTGATTGGAGCAAAGCCCTTTTCATAGAAATGAATAGTGAGAGTCAACAACAACCACAGAGCTGGAACCAAATTCAATTTAGCATTAAGATAATTGGCAACCTCTGAAAGCAAAGTGTATGAGATGATAGAAGATAATGGAGACATGTCCTATCATTGTTTTACCGTCTGGGGGCCACGCCTAAGCCGTGGGAAACCGGTCGGACTGCGGTGAGTGTGAGCACATGGGAGAAAGTGTGAATCACTTTAGGAGAGTAAGACTGCAGAGGAGGAAAGGGAGAGGCTGAGGAATGGAGGGGATGAGGCAGAAAGAGAAGAGGGAGAAACAGATGCAAGCTCAGGAAGACAAAAAAGGAATGAGAGCAGCTAGGAGGAGAAAGAGAGGGTGATGATAGGAAAGTAACAAAAGGAGAGAGGCAACAGGAGGGAGACAGACGGAGAGGTGGAGGGAGAGAGTTGGGCTGAACTGGGCACAGTCCTGTGTCCTCCCCTGACTCCTGCAGTCAGCCACGACACCAAAGTCTAATAGAAAGCTGGATCCTCTGACTCACAGCGGTTCAAAGGTAGCTGCCTTCTAGTCTCCGCCATCCCACCCTCTCCCTTTACCACTTCATCTATTTATCCACATACACGTGCAGACACACACACGCACACACACACACACACATAAATGAGCATCCTCACCAAACCCTGAATCATTGATGCATTCCGGTGGTATGTCTTGTCCTAAAGCCCCTTTAACTTATAGAGGACTTATAGAGGACACTATATATATATATTAAATCTATTAAAAAGCCAGTCACAGCCTTAGATTTCACACGTATTGCCTCTTTATGTAAAGCACCGTAATGCCTCAACACAGTTTTCCCCTATTTTTCTTTCCTTACACATAGACAGTATCATATCCTTAACATCAGCGTGATCCCTGGCTTCATTGATCTTAAGATATTTATATAAGTTATTTGGAAAAACTTTTGATTGCTCAGATTTCAGCCCTGACAAACTTGGTATCCTTGGAAACTTTAGAAAATCCAGCATTTGTTTGTAGTATCTGCTCAACCAGACAATCAATCAAGTTCAATGGGTTAAATGGCGCATCAACACCAAATCAGAAACCGTCTTTGGAGTAGTTTGCACCATATCTTCAGTCCTGGTGTGCTCATTCAGTGTACACTGTAGACTGTATATAAAGATGGACAAGGCATCTCAAGCTCCTCCCATCTTGCAGCAAAGGCGTTATTTGGAGCCAGAGCCTGCACAGTAGCGATTAGGGGATGGAGTGGTTACGAGGTGCTGCAGAAACATGCACACAACTCAGTCCTGGCAATTATAACATTTCACCCCATTTTTATGGCATCAAATAACCAATTAAAACCAGGTTCTGTAAAAATGAACACTTGGACTGTGATCAGTACTTCCTAAAATGACTGGACGTGTACTTTGAATTTTTTGTTTGGTCCATGTCCCATCTACTTACAAAGGATGAGGCAGGGTTTATGACTTAAACTGCAGCAGCGATGACGTCCATCTTAATATACAGTGTAAGTTGTTTATCCTGAAACCTTGAATTTTAAACTAATCACATGTTCCTACTGGTGCGTTTTACACCCACCACTTCTTTCTCCTTCACACTCAAACTCTAACACAACCCCTAGAAACAGGTTGCCAGGCAACTATTTTGCCTGTTTCTCTCACCATCACTGGATGGTTAGTTGAAGGTCATGGGACTCTGCGGTAACAAGCATTTACCGTCGCAACAAATGAGGTGAACGTGTCTCTGTGTGTGTGTGTCTGAGGGCACCAATGCCAGACAGCAATTATGGGAAAAATTGTAAAAGGTTGCTCATGCTGAGTGGTGGGTTGCCGGCAGGGCCCGGCGAAGACACAACTAAACATTGTCAATCCTTTTCACTCTCTCTGATTTCACACTCAGTTTTTCCGTTTTACAAGCACTTTAGTCACACATGACGTATCTCTGCTTACAGGGATAATTTGCCTCTCACTCCGGCATTCTATATCTTCACCGCCTGTGGTTCTGGTTATTTAGGAACTGACCTTTATTCTGCGACATTTATTGCAAAAGGCGCAGAGAACAGTTAGAGCCTGCTGTGGCTTATACCTCTCTGTCTCATTAAAATACTGTTGTTCGCCCTTTGCACCGAGACAGGCTATCTCAGTGCACCTCCATCTCTCCCTGTCTGAGAACAGGTGAGCTTCAGAGAGAAACTGGGAGAAACATCAAGGCAGCTTCACACGCTTGATATTGGTTGGATGTCGACTGAACTTTTTCAAACGCTCATCTTCATCTCGCTGTCTCTTCCTGTTTACGCTGAATAGGAATGGATGATGGACTCATTATTACCCGTTTCCCCAAGAGGAGCATCTCATTAATTGCTGCAAAAAAATCTAAAATGTAATCATGTAAATCTAAAAAGCAAAAATTGGAAATTGGACAGTAGCACCTACTGGAGCACCTATGGTGTCATTGCGATATGATTTGTGGCCTAAATCTTCCAGTATATTTTGTTCCAATGTATTCATTTGATTTCCAATGATCATCTGTAGGACTAGGTGGTGCAATAAATGACCTCACACACATTTCTCACACACACTCATACCACACGAACACACCCACGTAATGAATTACACATCCCTGGACCATATTGTAAATCTGTCACACGTGTGACAAACACGACTTCTCTCTGACACTGAACCCCATCTGTCATACGTATGTGTATCTGCTTTTTGTGATTTGTGGAGTTTGTGATTTATGTGGGTGACATGAGTATGACATGTATGTACGTGTGTTTGTGTGTGTGTGTGTGTGTGTGTGTGTGTGTGTGTGTGTGTGTGTGTGTGTTGGAGATCGTGTGATTAAGTGCCCAAGCACTCGGTGATTTATCAAGAAATTAGGCACAGTAACCTGACAGAAATTATGCACTGAGCAGGGACATGACAAAGTGTAATGTTGTGAATATACAGTGAAATATTTACTGCTAAGCTCGAGCGTAGAATGTGCAGGAGGGTTTGTGTGAGTGAGACAGAGAATTTGGGTCATGAAGAATAGGTTTATTTCTTATGTTTATTCGTGTTTAGTTCTCCTGTCGACCTGTTCTGCACATTTGTTGTTTACTTATAAGATTACCTTGGATGTCCCACCATGGGATTGTAGATTAAACACCACACACACACACACACACAGACGGCAGTCTTCAGTCTGTGGAACAACTTCATCAGTATACTACAGCAGCAGTCAGCAACTGGGTGAAACCATAGACTGTATATATAAAGGGTGAAACTGCAAAATCCCTATCGGACAGTGGCGTTTCTACCTAAGGGGCAGGTGGGGCAGTGCCCCCCCTGGTGGCGCTGGTGTGCACAAAGCTAAATACTGCATATCTGAACTTTGTGGCAAAAATATATTTTATTTTATTTTATATGCAAAAAGAGTGAATGTGTGTGTGAATAAACGAGACTCACAAGCATTATAGTCTTGTTTTGGTGTCATTTGATTCGTGTGTGTTTCTGTCTGTGAGTTTGATTTGTGTCAAGTTTAGTATTGTATTAATCTGTAATTAGTGATTCAAAGGGACGTGTACCTGGTGGTTAGCTTAGCTCGGCGGCTAGCCCGCAGTCAGGCTACATGATCCGGTCCACCCAGCAGAGAGAAGCATTAGTTTATGAGGATGAGTCGTTGGAGAATAAGCTTTGTGGAAGAACTCCATACAGTAAATGCATTGTCTTGGTAGTGCACAGTTTAATCCAAAACCATATTCAAAATCAGTAGTTGAATATCCACAGAAAATAAAGATACAAACTTTGTGTAACACTTCCTCTACAATAATGCCATATTTTATGTTTCCTATCATTTTATTAGGAACGGACGAGCCTGAAGGACACAGCTGTGTTGACCGTGTTCTGTCTCTTATGGCAAAGAAGAAAAAGAAAACACTGGGTTCTTATCTAAAGTGTATCAAATCAGGAAGCAAAAGATAAACATTGTTCTAATAAGTGTTCATTTGAATGTATCATATATAATGAATATAGAAATAAATTATTTTATCCATAACACTAAGCAATGACTGCCAACTCTAAACAGTTGCAGGCCTTCTTAAGTTAGGGAGGAAAACACAAAGTGTTGTGCAGATGAAGCTGATGCATGTCGCCTCATGTTGATAATAATAAATTCTGCAAGTTATTTGAGCTATGTGTCTGTCTAATCTTTTTACTTTGTTGCAATCATTTTACTTTAATGCTGTATTATAGGCAACATCTTTGTGTCGGGCTGAGCGCTAAAGCTTGTGAAATGTATTTGAAATAGGATTTCTGCTGCCTGCTGGCACTCAAAATGCAGCCCATAATATATCTTACTGGTGGTCTATATAGGCCTACTGCTTATAATAATCAGCTACCTCTATTTTTGTGACGGTGACATGACGTCATACAAAATTGCCCCACCAGAAATTTCAGGCTAAAATCGCCACTGCTATCGGATCATTTGGATAATCTGATTTTCTGTATTACACCCTATTGGGCTGACACAGATGTTCACGGGAGTCCCACGTGCTGATCTCCGTCAAAGCAACAACATTCGTAGAATCACTTCTTCTTTATCTTCATCTTTATCAATCTCAATGCTTGATATGGAGCTGAATTACAGAGCTTTTATTTTGAAAAACTGTGAACTTGGGTGTGAAACCTCTGAAATAGCCATAATGCGGCAACAAGAAAAAAATAACATCAGATGTGAACAGTATTCACCCAGTTCAGTAAAATTTGATGAAAAACTGTCTCTAAAATCTGAACACGAAGTGTTCTAACTTCACTCTGAATCATAGACTGTTTGTAAAAAGCTCTGCACACAATGTCAAGCACACAAACAACACAAAAACAGTATATTGTAGAAGTCCTTGAGGAGGACTCACTAAAGACAAGGAAAAATTCTGAAGTAGCACCAGCATTAACGCAGGCCAAGCAAACAGGCAAGTTTAGAACAGGCACTGCACTAGTCCTGTCAAATAATCTGAATAAACAGAAGTGAAAGTATTTTATTGCACTCTGGTCACAGCTATATGGGATTTATCCTAAAGTTGCTGCTCATGTTGGTGAAAACTGATTTTTGGCTTTCGTTTATTAATGACTGCTGCAAGTCTGATCTTTCAAATCACCTCAGATGCCTCGACGGTTTATTTATGGGCTCGCAACTTTTGTGTGCTGGGGCATTAAAAAAGTGCCGGGCAGCAAAGATCGTTTGCAGCTCTCTTTCTCATTCTCTCTCTCTCTCTCAGCGTGGACCGCTCCCATGGCACCGCTGGAGGATGTGATTAACTCTTCTTGACAAACGCACACATTTTCAAAATAACACACACTCGCGCACTGAGACAAACACACACACACCCATGCTCATAACTTCTACGCAGTGAAAGTGCGTTTCAAACAGCTCTCATTACTTTGAGACTTCAAAGCAAACAACTCTTTGCCACAGCTCTGACTGACTCATTATTGACCCAACACTCTTCTCTACTTTCCGAACGTACAGACACACACACACACACACACAGACGCACACACACGAGCACGCTTATTCTGTAACTCTGAGAATTAATCTCACTCTCTTCCCCTCACTTCCCCTCTCTCCTTCTCCTCTTTTTGCCACCGTCTCTTTCTTCCCCCTTTTGCTTTTCGCTCTGAAACGTTTTGCAGAGACACCCGACTCCACTCGGGACTAAATTGTATGCTAATCCATGTTTGGATTGGAGACTAACAGGATTTTTGCTGCACCTAACACCCATGACCTAATACGTCACGCAGGGATACTGAGAGTAAAGTCACTCACTTCAAGCTCTGGAATCGGACGATAAAGTCAAAGTGTGGATCCTCTAAAGCAACAATTTGCACTTTTAAAATTAGGTTGCTTTGTCACCAGCCAGGTTGTCTGCATGCGGTTTAGGAAGGAAACAGCAATGCAGGCTGTCTATCAGCCTTTAAAACTTATTTTTAGAATGAGTGAATATAGCATAAAGTAGGAGCTTAAAGGTATAGTTCACCCAAAATATAAATTCCCTCATTATCTACTCAACACTATCCTGATGGAAGTGTTTGAGTCCAAAAAACACTTTAGGAGTTTCAGGGGTAAACAAGGTTATTCACACCATGTTTTAATCCTTAAAGTCCCCTAACGGAAATTGGGGGAGAGTGTCTGTTGGTTTCCCATGTGTATGTGAAGGCGCCGCCGAGAGGGATAGCAAAGGACATTTAGGTTAAAAAAGCGATATAAGTGTTGCCGATTTGAGTTGTACTTCAATGTTAGGGCTTGCATACACTTGGAAACCAACACACGAGCAGTATGGAGGCATGCTCTGTTTTTCTGTTGTTTTATTATGTCAGAAGTAGAGGTCACAATTTACTTCAATTGTATTGGATTTGGTTGCAAAACTGATTTCCCCTGAGATAAAGTGGTGAGTAGATAATTAGTGAATTTAAATGTTTCTGTGAGCTATCCCTTTAACTGCTTTAAACGTGCTGCATTTATTAAATTTGGAAAACAGCAACATTAAAACTGCATTATGAGATGTCGATCACTGAAACATTGGGATGAAGCAGCGGTGGATGAGTCGGCACAACAGGGATGTTTCTAGAGGAGAAACTGCAGATGATATCTTTTCAATTCAAGAATGATGGATGAGATCGGATTGTTGCTGTTGATGTTGAACAAGTTGTTTTTCGTTTTTGTCTTATTTGACAAATGTTTACATTGTATTGGATCAAATGAGACATTTCACTCCGTTGTTTCTAAATGTGCAGCCATCAATCTTAAGACCGTTGTTTTCTCCCCTTTATCTGCAGTCGTCTGAAGCTCAACAGTCCTCTTGTGAAACCACATGTAAATTCACTAGATCTGGAGTTTGCATTTGGTTCTGCAACAAATCACATGCACTCATAAATATCAGTCCCCTAAAAGTTTGCATCAAATTCAATGCAGTTCTCTCAAAGGACTCACATGAATATATTGAGAAACTCCCTGTCTCGAAAAAGTTAAAAGAGAGTGGGAGAATTTAATGTCTTCTCCCTTGGAACATGCCACACAGGAATCAGTTGAATAAGATTTACGTTAACAAACAAACAAGCTAGAAGTGAACTCGGAGAGCACATATCACTGCAAAGACTGATTGGCCAATTTATCACCATATTGCATATACATGTATTGCATAAGAAACATATTCTTTCTGCACATAAATCTTCAGCAAGCTGTTTTCATTAGACGCAGGTAATGTATCCATTCTCTGATATACTTGAAAGTAAGATTTGTTACCATATTAACTGAATCACCCCCTTAAAAAAATATTCATTTTGATTTACAAAATCTGAATTGTTGATAGTTATTTTCACTCAACACAAAGATCTCAGCCTTATTTCTTGAGGTCAAAAAAGAGTTGAAAAAAAAACCCTTAGCAATGTTAAAGAAAGAGAAATACAATATTCCTGCATCCATCTCCTGATCCATGCAGACCTGCACCAAAATGTAATGCATTCTTTTCCAACTTGTATCTCATACTTCCATCATGTTTCATAGTAATCTATCCAGGTGTTTTTGTGTAATCATTCTTAATATCAGACAAACAAACAAACACACAAACAGACATAACGTCCTTGGCGGAGGTGATAATTGTCTGAGAAGAAAAAAAACAAGTCTGTCATGTAAAGCCAATGTCCCTCATGTCTGATTATTGGTGTGCCATCCAGCCAAGTGTAACGCTATCCAGTGGCAATGATTAGAGAAGTGTGAAGCAGATGAGGCTTCAAGGGGCCGCATGGGGATTCTGTCCTGAGCAATACTTGGAGATGAGAGGGTGACGAATGAAGAGAGTGGCTCAGTTGTCAGGATGAGGCGAGGACACACTGACGCCTTGGGGCGGCCCTGTCCTCGAGTGACTGCAGCAAACGGTCTCAAACCACTAAATCACCGTGTGAGTAGTAGTTGTTGTAGTAGTTCAGTGCTTCTTGTTTCGCCCCTCAAAACAGGAGGGAAACAAATGTATAGTTCGGGTGAAGGATTTTGTTTTGCTTCTTCAAAGAACGCCAGCTCAATCTTGTTGTTTTGGAGGATGGACACTTTCTTTGAAAAGTGAAGTGTGGCTACTTGAAATTCAAGTATGAAATCCCTCAGTTTATCATCAGAGATAAATATCAGAGGATTTGGATTATGCTGCGGTGCTCAAATAGTCTCTTTTGATATTCTGCTAACTACATTTCTTGAAAGATTTTACATTTGAGTCTCAAAATGTGACAAGACTTAACAATATTGATATGTTTTCCCCCCTAAACAGCCTAAATAAGAGAATGGAGTCAACCAAGGCCATGTCTCTACCGTTTAAGAAAAAGAAAAGTTGTGCAAAGTAAACTGTGACGTCTTTGTTTCCTCAATGCTCCGTTTTACATGTACTCATTGAAAAATGTTTGTATAAATCTTTGTTTTAGTGACATGACATGCTGTTTGTGAGACAAGGAGGAAAAACTGCATTAGTTTGGACAGGGGAGGAAAATGAGAAACAAACTTGCGGCTCAAATCACTAACGTCATTCTTGGTTTTTCTCTCCACATAGAAATGGAGAAAAAACATTCAAAGCCAAGGCCACTTTCCTGAAGTGTCTTACTAAGTATTGCTAAATAACTCAGTGAAACTAATTGATTACGCCCTTAAAAGTTTCAGTGGCCCTGAAAGCCAGATAACCTTGGTGGCAGATATTCACTCAACAACATTCATTACTGACAAGTGAAAGCAACAGAACATCTGTCATTACTTTTAATCAGTTTGCAAGTGTGCCAAGGTATTTTTGATTTGAAAAATAAATGAAAGAGTCAGAGGAGTGTGTGTGTGTGTGTGTGTGTGTGTGTGTGTGTGTGTGTGTTGAGAGAGTGAGAAAGAGATACAAGTTTGTTTCTGACTGAGAGTAGCACACAAACAAATAATTTCTCTTGACCTTATGATTTCCTCCCATTTTGCTTTTTGTCATCGTCTGTGAGCCATTGTTGTAATAAGCTTCCAGTTTCCTGACAAAAGCATTCAGTCTTCATAAGAGCTACATAACCATTAGCGCTTGCTTGACTATCTTTGTGTGTCTTTGTGTGTGTGTGTGTGTGTGTGTGTGTGTGTGTGTGTGTGTGTGTGTGTGTCTGGATGTCTTTCTGTAGTTGTAAAAAATAAATTGTGAATGGCACTGAGGACATTTTGGCCGGTCCTCACAACCTCAAATGGCTCAGGAATGCATCATGTCAAGTGTGTGTGTGTGTGTGTGTGTGTGTGTGTGTGTGTGTGTGTGTGTGTGTTTGTGTGTGTGTATGTATAGCCTTTTTTTCTCTGTAAACACTGTTGCTCTATTGAGAAGGTGCCTGGCAGACGTCCATTAATCTTTTATTTGGAGGTGGTTATGACTCACCTCGAGGCAAAGGGACACACACGCACTAACACACACACACACCGTGATGCCAAAAAACACACACACTACAGTGACCAATCCCCAAACCAGGGCTCAACGCCGCATTTTCGTCTCAGGGACAGTAAAAAAAACAAGTTTGAGTTCCTCCCGACCTCTGAGATAAAAAGGGATTTTATAAATATATTATCTAGTTATGTATTTTAACGGATCTCTTAGGATAGGAAGGCAGAAACTAAACCAAAGTCCTTAAAGGAGCTTCACTTTTCATCAGGTTAATTAGTGACTCACAACTATGGAGACAAACAGTGGGAAACACCTTTACACTTGGCATGTGTATTTGGCATTCCAAAGAAAGCATGTTTTGATCATAATTTGGTGCAATTTGGAAACACAACCTGTTTAGTGTTAATAAACTGAATAAATACTGAATAACACAAGATGTCTGCTCAGCTCTGCAGCTCCACGGCAGGGCTTCACGACGGGGTATTTGATAATTTCACATGGCATGCTTGAAAGAATTAATAAATAGGAAATTGTAGAGCAATGGCACACTTCACAGTCGAGCGTAACAGTGACTGCCCACTTCTGGAACGGCTCTGCCTCCAGTAATACATGTTAACCTTTCATTTTCTCAAATGATTTTTCAGAAAATCCGTATTAAATAAAGGCCGACAAGATGAATCGCGAGCAACATTTGATTTGGAGCAAAAACATATGAAACGGCAAAGGTACAAGACGGTGTACATTTTGTATATTTAGTGAAGAAACTAGGCATCCCATCTTTTTCCTTAAATGGAAAACGTTGAGGTTTTAAACTTTGCAGAACTTTTCCATACATAAATTAACCTCTATAACACACAAGAGGAGATTAAACGTAAAGACCTCTGGATGGGACAAAACTGCAGATTGTTTTTTGTTGTAGAAAAAAACCCGAGATGTTGTCTGCAGACTCTTGCAGGGATTTTTTCAGCTTTTCTTTTTCATTGTTTTATCCAAAATACTGCAGGATTAATCGAAACCTACAAATCCTACCTTCTTGTAGAGGGAGCGTAGGTCTCTGTACTGCCACATGCTGCTGAGGACCTGAGAGGCTGCCTTCACCACCTTCGCTGAGTGTCTGCAGAGACAAAACGATTCAGAGTTATTTCTCCTGGAACCACGGATAATATGGACAATGTTGTTATTCTCCCCATCTGCTTAGCTGCACAAGGTGTGCGCAGGCCAGGGGCACTTGAGGTGGCTTCAAAAGTAAGAGGGCCATTGCTCTTTTTGAGCAGAGAATGATTTCCCTTGCACAAAACAGAGAGTTTCTAGATGAGTCTAAAATGACCCACTCTGCAATGCTAATGGTCCCATCAGTGCCACTTAGTTGAAAAATGACTCTACTAGGAGTCATTTCATAAGCCCTGCCCTTGTCACAGCCACAGAGGGAAGTAACAGGGACGCTCGTTTTGCATTTGTCCACCAAACTTCACAAAACCCCTCCTGAAAGCAGATTTCACCTAAAATTGTATGCATAGAACGTGTTTGCCATCAATAAAAACCACAAAGCATTGGAATGAATCATAGTTACGCACAAACTAATCTCTAAACAGATTCTGCATGTTAAAATGGGAGGGGGGGGGGCCTTCTGGTTTCCATTTGACCAATCACATTTGAGTAGGCATTGGTTGCTCACAGATCAAAAGAAAGATTTATCTGCAGTCATATGCAGAGAGCTGCTACCAGTGATTTGCTTAAATGTCATCTGAGTGTAACGCACCTACAGAAAGTATCACTGTTTGTGTGGAAAAAAACTTTGTCAACAAACAGGCTAATCACCATGATTATCTTGGCAAGATGATTATTAGTTATTGCATTTGGCTGCAGCAATAAATTACAACCACCAAGGAGCAACATTATAGCTTTGTAAAAAATGATGTTGCTCTTTGTATGATGAAGGTGTGTTTATATCGTCACTGTTACAAGGGTATAGGTCAGAAGCCAAAGTTAATATTATTCTATTCTCATTTCGTTGTGTATTTTAGTGGTGCAGTGGTTATCTGATGTCTCTCAGTAAGAGGGTTCCCGAGACTCTAAATTGACAATAGGTGTGTTAATGTCTGTGTCTGTGTGTGTTGGTGACCTGTCCGGGCTGTAACCTGCCTCTTGCTCTCAGCTGTCAGCTGGGATTGGCACGACCCTCAAAGGATAAGTGGTATAGATAATGGATGTATTTATTTTTCAGGTCCTGTGCTGCTTCAGGAAAATTGGGATATGGTGGCTATCTGTGGTTGCACTGTAATGGGCCTTTTCCCAGTTTGAGTGTGTGTAATTGCATAAATGCAGCAAGGCCCCGCTGATAAGGAGCATTTATCCTCCGTCTACCTATCCTGAGAAAAAGAAGATGTGCAGGCTATTAGCAGCGAGCTACACTCACACTTATGGAGGTTTTCTTGCACCTCTCCTCTCTGTGTAATGGCGCCCTTGAGCACAGCTCCCTAAATAGACCTGAACCTCTCTCCATAACAATAAATCACCATTTGACCTCCATCTGATAACACTCTGGTGTCATGGCAACCCCTGACCCACCGGTTGCCATAGCAGCTGGGCAGAACACCCAGTTCAGTCTCCCATGGCGACAGGAGTTACAGTATATCCCTTGATGCATCTTACTTGTTGTTCTCCAGCAGTGTTTCATGGATGACTGGTCACAGAGGAAGTCAGACACTGTTATGAATGATGTATGTGTGGCTGCATTAAGGCACAGGTCATATCTGACTGTATGGAGTGTGCTGCATTGTACCATGACAGGTATGACACAATGCGTTAATGTTCGAATACTATCACATTTTAGTATTTCAAATACTTTTGAAAGCTGGTTGTCCTGGGGAGTGTGATTAGTTTGTTCTCTTGCTTTTTCAGGCAACAGAACAATTCTCCCTGAGGCAAATGTTAACAGGTAGAGATAGAGACTTTATTGATCCAGAGGGAAATTTAGGACTACTACACAATATGATCTAATAACCACTTAAGCAGCAGTGTTAGAAAATTGGTTCTGGGGTCAGAAATAGATGCATTTATAAAATACTTTCATAGAATGTTATATCATATCAATATATTTAGTAGTGTGACCATGAAGCTGTTTTCAGAAATGAACTCCAGAGGATCTCCGCAAAATTGGTTCTGGACTTTCTCCAGAGTTAGCCTTTCACTGTGTGGACAATGAAGCACAAGATCAGACGCTTTCAGAACAACAGAGAAATCTCTGGAGCGTTCAGGTGAGGGGTGGTGCGACAGGTCGATGCAGGATGTAACAACTTAATTCCAGTGCAGCGATCACAGGTTTTTGTTTACAGCACATCGACAGTAACATCGGCCCTTATCCCCGAGAGCTCTCTTGTCGTCTTCGCCGGCTTCCTGTGTGTGGCTCCGCTTTTTCACCCTGGGATATTTGGATTCTTTTATCAGTTTTGCACCTGTCAACATTAGAAACGTCAACACACCCAAGAGCTCAAGATGAATACATTTTTCTGATATCAAGATGATGAAGACAATCCTTTATTGATTCCTATGGGGGATATTTGGCCCAAGAAAAGACTTAATCCTGGGACAAATAATAAAATAACAGAATAGGAACTATTGGACAAAGAAAAAAAAATGACAGCAGAGCAAAACAAAAGAAGTTACTCAGTTAATCCTCTGATGTTATTGAGCTAGTGGTGTAAACCATCTCTAAGTGATGATGATGATGATTTAAGTAGTAGCAATGAATCAGCTTTTATCCTGAATACAGTAAGGTGAAATGTTGTGGTATAATGTTATACAGTAAACTGTGCAGCAATATGATTCAGAAGATGCTGCACTTCTTTTTTACTTTGTCTTTCACATGCTTCTTAGGGGCGAAAAAACAATCTGACAACTGCAAAGTCACCTGTGTCCCTTCTTCAGCGGTGAAGTGTCTAATCAGGCCGTCCTTGAACACAGCTCTTAAACTTTGCAAGACCCTACAATGGGTCTGAAGGGTTTCCCAAAATACTAAGTAGACTATGTCACGCTGTCCTTTGGAGAAATGTCAACTGCGATGATGCACTACACCCCGAGAAATTTCTCATTGACGTAATGATGCAGAATAAGAAACCGTGGGAACTCAAGTATGGAATTAGGTTTGATAGGTCCCACACAAGCACAGTTACAGAAAGTACAAATTCAAAAGCCACAACAGGAATGCAGAAGTGACACCACGAATGCAAAAGTTACACAACGGCAACAAAA
Source organism: Limanda limanda (assembly GCF_963576545.1). Taxonomy (NCBI): domain Eukaryota; kingdom Metazoa; phylum Chordata; class Actinopteri; order Pleuronectiformes; family Pleuronectidae; genus Limanda; species Limanda limanda. The sequence goes on from NC_083655.1 coordinate 13,354,236, forward strand.
TGGAAGTGAGCAATAACAGATGTTGACAAGCAAAAGACTTTCTGCATTGAAGCCAGCCGCCACGTATAATTTGATGCTCGTCTATTTGAGGTGTTACGGTATAGGTGCTTGGAGCAGAACGAAGAAGAACGGTGTGTGGATTTTATAGTTGTGTTGTTGCTTTTGCACTTTTGTTGTGGTTTTTGAACTTGTATTCAGGCTTTCATAGCTCAGCTGTTTGCCTTTGTGGTTCTGTCACTTATGCATTTGAACTTTCTCTTAATGTGCTTGTGTGAAATGTCTCGGCCAACTGAAGCGTAAATGTTAATATCATTTTCGAACAAATCACTAACTTCACTTTCACAGTACATAACCCGAACTGTGTCATTTTATACTATTAAGTCAAAACCTTGGCCCACTCACTTGTCTCCTTTGCTGCGGGCGATGCCGATGAGTTTTTCGATGCCGCCGGCATCGCGCAGAGCTTTGGCGTTCTCCATGTTCTTGGTGATGACTTCATGCAGCGCGCAGCAGATGGCAGTTACCGTGTCGTCCGACATGGCCTTGCTGGGAGGGCCTGTGGTTCCAGAGGTCCCACTGCTGGTGGCGTTATTGTTGCTGCTACTGCTACTGCCTGGTAACCGATGGATCAGATCTCTCATGGCATATTTACCTGGCGCAAAGGAGAGGGACAGAAATATTGGTCAGATTTAATTCCCTGCACATCCTCCTGTAAATAGCCAATTTTGTTGAAAACACCTTGAAAGATTGCTCAATAAACTGCCCTGGGACTGATTATGCGAACAACGGAGGGGACGGATTTAGAGGAACTACTGAACATACTTTCCCATGGGCTGTAATAAGGAAACAACTGTTTGTTATTCCCTGTAGGGTTTCTGAGTCAACTACTCAATAACTCTCAGCAGAGTTTACGAATAGAGTGAGAACAGAGGATATGAAGATGGCTGAGGAGGCAGGCCAGTAAAAGGAGAGATCAGAGCAAGGAGAGCAGGAAATGAGAGATGCTCGGAAAGTGGTGTTTGTGCTGACTGAGGCAGTGAGGAGTAGTCAAAGGGTAAGAAATGCTTTGAACATCATGAAACATCTTGACCTCATAGGACAAGACCCTCAAGTCATGTTTCCTGAAGCATTCATTTGGATACAGAGGTAAAAAGAATGTGCTCTAAACGTGATTATGTTTGAACTAAATCTACCCAGTTAAGCCACTTGGACACGGATTCTCACTAAAAGCAGCACTTGAGTCAATCGAACGTCTCCTTAAGAATGAATCTCTATGACACGTGTAACTGGGAATAACAAAACCCTTTGAAACAGCGCAAGCCAGTTTCTAGATAAAGCAGAAAAGTGCCACTGCAAGTGTTAGAGCTCCTGTCGTGTTCTCCTCAAGTGGACCATTACATCGTCTCTGGCGGCAGAGAAAAGTGAGGCCAAAATAAGAATAACAAAATGCTTTTAGATTTCACGGATTTCATTGGTTGTCAAATTCATTTTCTAAAATAACATATTTTTGCAGTGACAGTGCAGAAAATAATTTACATTTTGAGAATAATATCGCAGTATTACAAGAATTAGGTCGCAATTTAATGAACAAAATTATTAATATTACAAGTCATAAATTAATGAAAAAACTAGAGAGTAAAGTTGGAATTTAACAAGAAAAAAGTAATATATTATAATAATAATACAAATGTATTTTTTGTAAAGCACCTTTCAGACAAAAATGCAGCTCAAAGTGCTTACAATATAACATACAATATACATGAAAATAAAAACACATTTAATGTAATTCATTTGAGAGAACCGATTTAAAGTAGCATAACAACAGAGAAAAAGAGAAAAAGAAGGAAACAAAAAAAATTATATAAATGCAATCAAGTGCCAGATCTAGTTAAAGGCTGGAGCAAAGAGAAATGTTTTAAGTTTTCTTTAAAATAAGTTTACTGAACTAGCTTCTCTATAGCGGCAGTCTAGTTCTCCGATTTTCTTTGGGCTGGTGTTGGGAAGCTCTGATAGACTTGCTGCAGATAATCTCAGTGTTCTAGGGAATTTAGTTAACTAGAGAGTCAGCTATGTAACTGTGTGTGTAAGGAGGAGAACCTTAAAGTCAATCTTGTGTGCAAAGCAGCTAGAATTGGACTGATGGGTTCTCTCTTCTTGGTCCTGTTGAGCAGCCGAGCAGCAGAGTCCTGAATGAGCTTGAGTCTATTGTTTTCTTTGGGAGGCCTGTAGAAAGTGCATTGCAGTAATCCATCTGGCTGGAAATGAAGGCATTAATCAGTTTTTCAGGTCTGTCTGATTAATAAATGGCCGAGCCTTTGCTATGTTTTCTGAGGTGAAAAAATTTGGCTGAGGTCACTTTGTTAGAGATATATCTAATATTCTATTATTATAATAAAATTGCAGAATGCAGAAATTCCCCACTTTTGCATACCGGGTATCTTTTCATCCTTTTATCCAGTGACACCTTTGGCCTGGTGCTAAATCCCTTGCTCACCATTACCTCTTGCAAGTCTTTGTGATTTGAAAGTGGCTGAGAACAATCAGATGACACCATCAACCTTCATAATATAACATACACTTGCACGCAGAAGATTATATATGTCCTTGTCCAACAAACACTTTGAATTCCCAAATGCACGTGAAGCTTAGAGTGTTTCCGTGGCTATCTCAGGCTGAGCAGAGGTTAAAGCCTCATTGTCTTTTGGCTGCGAGGACAAAGTTAAGCAACGTAATAAAAGTCATTATTTGACTAATTTACCAGCCGATGACTGACTGAATCATTAGCTGACGACTTGCTTTTTATTTAATGATGTGACTAATTCCAGCGTGAGCGAATGAATTATTCACTGACTGACTGCATGACTAATTTACTGACTGGCTAATTTACTGTCTGACTGCCAGCAAATTTAATGCCTGAATGACTGACAATTTATTGATTGACTGACTGACTGATTGAGCAAGTGACTAATTTATCAACTGACTGAATGTTGGGGATCCAGTACTAACAAAAGGAGCGTGTGGAGTACAGAGAAAAAAGACACAGGGAACTTTGTGTGTGTGTATTTCTTGCTTTCAGACAGATGGTCTGATAAAGTGCTGTCGGCATATCCCTTGCATTTGTATTTCTCTGTGTGTGTGTTTGTGTGTGATTACACAGGTGCCTGCACGCTTATCCCTATCAGTCTCTGCAACGTCATCACATTCATCCATATTACGTATGGAACAGGGAAGATGATATGGACTTTAGAGAGGAAGAGTGGAAGTGGGAGACAACACAGCAGACACATCATATACATCGTATTATATACAAAAAAGAAGAGGAACAGGAGGACGGGAAGTGATAAAAGAGGGCAGAATGAGAAAGTTACACACACACACACACGCGTGGCCTTCAATACTTTAAAACATTTTAGAAAAAATGCCACTTATACAGAAAACCACCGAGCAGTGAGATGCATTAATCAAAGCCTCTCAGAAAGCAACCTTGATAATTCACACACATCAAACCCGACCCAACCCTGATGCAGTTTGCCCTGATTACAGACATGTGAGATTTAAAACAATCAAGTCGGTTATCTCAACCAACATAACTAAATTCCAACTCTAAATATAATTTTGCAAAATGTGTGTCTGAACCTTGCCACGCTCATTGGGACCTGTCAGCAATGATGCGCTCATTACCCTGATGAAAACCTTGTTTTTTAATATATTGGGGTTTAATCAATGCTAAATTAATCTCACGGACATTTGAGTAAATTTGGCAAGAAAAAACTAATCTGAATGTGTCACAAGGTAAAAACTGTGATTAATTCCTATATTGTAATATATGCAACCAGATGCCAAGCTGAAGTCATGAAGCAATTATTGCTGTCACAGTGATGTGGCAGGATTCAACACTGAAGGGGAAAGAAATAAAAGCCGTGCGTGGTGACTCCCTGCAAGTCCTGCTGTGAAATAGACAGCACTTCTACATGCTGGGGTGCAATCGGCGCTCTCCTCTTACACCTACTTGCTCTGTCACTGAAATGCAAGCTTCACCTGGAGCATGTCCTCGAGGAGAGCAACACGCCCCGCGCTGATCACTGCACAGTCTAATAAACCTGTATTACACAGCTCCTCCAATATACCCGTCTTCACCTGGGAGGCAGAGCCGGTAATGTATTCCTCGCCGCATTCCCTTATGTGTCGCCGACTCCCGGGGAGCAGGGCGTGCTTCATCTGGGCCATAACGGCTGATTTGATTTAAAAGAGATGCAATTACCCCCCAACAATGGAGTGATTTGATTGTTTACTGGTGGAGAAGGGAGAGTGTTATTCAAGCAAAATTGGAGGTAATAGTCTCAGGGAGATGGGGGGAAAGATGACATGGCTTGATTGGCTGTGGCGTCCGGCGGTCTGAGAATAGATGATGGTTATTACACCGTTATCGGTGACTGGGTTGGGGTTTCTGAGGTGGGCTGCTGTGTGCTTACTTGTAGCAAAAGCTTCTGGTTAGTCTCTTTGCTGGGTTCTGTGAGTGTGTGGTGGACTGAATACAAACACAATGGAAGTTTATGATAGACACACATTAGGTAGTTCAGCCTGCACCTCAGGAATCTGTTTTAGATTTGAAGAAAAGACACAGAGTTTGTGATAACTTTTGTCTTAAAGGCCCAATGCAAACACTTCAACACTGCAGGTATATTAATATGTATAACTGTTATGTTGTTAAAAACCGTTAAAATCTCCAATTGTGTTAATTTTATTTCAGCCAGTAAAATCACAGCATAAGTTTGAAATGTATGAGGCTTTATGTGGTTGTCAGTAACTCTGTGTGATATAGTATTCAACCCATCATCAACAGGGGGCGCCAGATTCAAAGGAACACGGTGTGGGTTTCTCCTTCTATTCTGTTGGATTATTCCTTTATTGAAAACATTAAAGTGATGTGTTTACGGTCTTTGTGTGCAGACTCTGAGATCTCCGACTGAATATGAGCCTATAAAACAAAATTACCCCAACACACACACCCTGGAGAAAAAACAATATCGTCACTGAGGAAGCAGAGAGGAAGCATTTTATTGACTCCAATTTTACTTATTTTTCCTCCGCTATATTCCATAGTGTAGAACAGTTCAGCATTCTAATGCATTCAGTGTTATGGACTCCATTGGAAATTCAATTGGAAAAGAAGCCACATAGTGTAAACTCTACACACAGATGCTTGCACGCACACACACACTGAGGTCCCCAATTATCAACATCCTGCTTTCCTTCCTGATTCTTTACTGTAATGTACGGTGTATTCCTTTCAACTCAAGAACATAAACATTAACATATATATATATATAAGTCATCCCAATGTTGATCCCAGCATTTTAGCCCTTTTTAAATGTCATTTCAACTTCTTTGATTTTCATCTCTATACACCCCGACCCTTAGGAGGTTTACGCAGCAGGTTTCAAGAGCTTAAAAAATGGAGGTAAATTGGAAAGTGCCATGCTGTCGCTTCCCCGTTGTAAAATATTCTGTCCCTCTGTATTTGGTGCTCTTCACATCAGCTACATCTCGCCCTCTGTGTCTCTCTTTGATGTGAGCGGTTGACAGGTGTACAGCGTAAAGTGCATAGGAGAGAGAGAGAGAGACGCGGAGAAAGGGAGCGAGAGAGCGAGGGAGGAAAGGCAGGGAGGAAAGGCAGGGAGGTCCCCCGCCCCCCCAGTTAGGAACCTGTGGCTTCATTAAACACATTCTACTGACATGAAGATGATGCGTGATGGAGAAGACGTATGCACACACAAACACACACAATGTAGTTTTTCTCACACTCCCAGTGATATACAATGTATCTGGCCACGTAAAAAGGCTCTGTGTCAGTTTATAAGGGAAATATAAGATTATCAGCCTTCCACCAGCATTCGTATGAGGAATATGGAGCATCTTGTTCAGTTATACTTTAGTGGAGGTCTCACAAATAATGTAATACTTAATATTTTTCGCACATCGGCCCCACATCATCATCGAGTTGCAGGAGTTTGTCAAAGATGAGCAAGATTGTGTGCATTATGAAAAATGAACCACATGGATTGTCTCATTTGTGGAGGAGGAAATGTTTGGTGCTGATCGACTGCATAACATTGGTGACATCTGCATGATAATCAAAGAGGTTTCATGGTTTCACATTTTGGATACGGAAAAAGTGAAACTCTGGCAATCTCGCATTCTTTTCACTGTCTATGTTTTTCTTTCTTCAACTGGCCCTGATACTCGGATAAGAATAAGAGATAATTCTCATTAGATAAAGTTTTACTGTGACGCCTCTCAATGTTGATCAGGTGTCTCACAAGAGGAGAGATATTCGACAGAAGTTTACTGCATCCGTTGCCACCCAGGATCATGAGTGTGATCCTGGACAGGGAGCTATAAGCCCCCCCCCCAAAAAAACCCTCATCATCATATGACTGCACTTTCATTCTCCCTCTCTCTGTCTCTTTATTGCTCTCTATTTCTGTTTTGCTGTCTGATGTGCTCCCAGTCTGGCACAGTGGAGCAGAGGACGAAGAATGCCAGAGAGAACATATTGTGCTGATAAAAGACATGTCAGACCCTCATACACACGGGATTCATCCTGAAGGCGACACAGACATTTCATAAATTACTTCTGCAACAGGGATAGAGCCGTGTGTGTGTGTGTGTGTGTGTGTGTGCCAGCTTTGTGTAAGAAGATGGACATGCCCACACTATCCCTTCCAAAGTTGTTTGTTGTAACCACAGAGAGAGAGAAGTCTGTTGACAGCAGGGACGATAAAATATGTAAGAAGTTGGTTGTAGATGAGGGAAACTAAAAATGAACACTCTCTGCTGATCTAAAAATATTCGGTTTGGCCGTGAATCCACAGCCTGGGGTAAACATGTAATGTAACGTTACTGCTTAGTGCAATTTTTGCAGAATACTACCATGTGAGTGTGTCAGAAATGTCTGTCTATGGTTGTGAAGACCAATTGTGGTTAAAACCCATCATTGTAGTTCTCACAACTTCTGAAGGAGGGTTAAGATTTTCTATGGTAAGAATTAGGTATTGCGCAGGAGGAGTGTTGGGATTAAGCATTTAGTCGTGTTGCTTAAGGGCAAGTTACGGGACTAAGGATCTGAGCAGAGGTGCAATTAGACTGATGACCTGACCACAGAAAGAACATCAATTGTTTCTCTACCTTTGGTTACTTGGCGCTGCTAAATTTCACATCACTGCCCCACATTACTGGCATTCACAGGTGTCTGCTTGGCTCAATATTACCTGGACCAAAGTCTTAATTGATGTAGACTTGATGTAGACTATCGCCAGCTACTGGGTTGGCATGCATGAGGAATATATTAAACGACAGAGAGGGTCCGTGAACAGAACTCTTTTTTAATTTATCAGTTATCAAAACCATGAGTTAAACAATAACCCATGGGAACTATTCCTGTTGTGACATAAAACTGCGCTGCCCCAAACATGTGACAGACTTCACTCTCCACAATCATCTATAATAGTCTCTATTTAAGCAGAAGAAATTTCCCATCATTCGCTTCGCTTGCCCCGCTGCTGCATCAGAATTGCTGCATGTTGCTTCAGCCCCTCCTCCACCCCAGCATCCACCTGTAGGCTCCGACGGGGGGTTATAAGTAATTGCTCAACACTGGCATCATATCTATGGAATCATATCTGGGGGAGTGATTAAGTCGGAGCCTCGACGCCAAACACTGACATGTTCTACTGTTGCAATAAACGTTTGAACGTGCGTTGTCTGACTGAAATATGGTCTCTACTTTTGTCTTCAAGCCCAATGAGTCCAGAATTTTGTTTCACAGAACATAACAATGGAAGGCTTCACGTAAACGTATATCGTTAGCACTGCATAGTGTGTGTGTGTGTGTGTGTGTGTGTGATCTACATACGATTTACTGTAAATCAACTGCTCTAATGAAAACACACAACGTGACATCAGCAATCAATCGCAATGAGCGACATCCCTGTGGTGTACGACTTTTGTTTCCGCAGTAACAGTCCCAGGCACTGATGTCATCAACGAAATACACAAAGTGAGAGAGAGAGAGAGAGAGAGTGACTGAGAGAGAGGATGTGAGACGTTATGAGCTCATGTCTGAAACAACACGGGCAGGAGACAGAGAGAGAGTTGTGGGTGTGGGATAAATTAATGAGGGGAGGAGGAGAGGGAGGGAGGAAGAGAAGCAGGGTTAGTTGGATAAAACCGTGTTATAATCATGTTGACGACAGGAAGGTGAGAGCAACGTTCGTGCAGTGAGAATGAGGGGAGGAGAGTGGGAGGGGAGGCTTAAGTCACGAAAAGGCATGGGGAATACAGACAAAGAAAAGGGAGGAGAAGGGAAAAGAGGTCGTTGTCAAATAGTTTATGTACTAATCCAGTGTTGTTATTGTTGCTTTTATTCATATTACGGCTCTTTGAGGTTTCACATTTAGCTTTTGATTTTTGACATGACGCTTTTTGGATATTAGAATCCACAAGATAGCAAGAATGATCTAGTATTAAGAAGCTGATTGCAAGTCGCTTTGGATAAAAGCATCGGCTAAATGAAATGTAATGTAATGATTGTTTAATTTTCCTTAATGTCTTTTTCGATACAGTCTTTTGAACGGATATCAATTTTCTATTCATTTGTAGATTGAGATACAATGTACAACACGAGTATTAGGGCCATATGAAGAAATAGAACGCAAAGAGTGAGACCGGTGTAATAATATTGCTAATGAAAACATCCTGATTGAGTACAAAGTTGTAATATTAAAATAATTAAGTCATAATTCAACAAAAGTCATAAAAGTCATAATATAATGAGCATAAAGAAAACAGTTTTTTGGGGGAGGGATAAGCAGCAAGAAATAAGCAGTCATAACAATATATTTGTAATATTATGATTTTATTCTCATAAATGTATGACTAACCCTAACCTCTAATATTGTAATATAACTACTTTATGGCTAGATTTCCCTTTAAGTGGCCCTAATAGTCTGTCCCACAAATGCAATTCAACTTTGAGCTATTTAAAAACAACTTGAATCAATACACTTTTCTATGAAGAATGCCTTGTTTGTTTGAGATGTGTAAAATAAAATTAGCTTAACAGTTTTACATCCAACTGTGCGACTATACATCATATATTTAATGTAATATCCACTCGAAGACTTCTAAATTAACTGCAGAAACCCAAAACTCAATTAGATTTAACAGCCAGAGCGAATGACTTGGTACATAAAACATTATATTAAATTATTAAATATCTTGAATTAATACAGATTTTTGCATTAAGCACTCTTTCATTAAACATTAACTTGGGTTGGTGGCAAGCACAGCATGTGTTTATAGGAACCTTTCGTAAATTGCTGCTGTATTTGGGTTAAAAACAGAAAGAAGAGAAAAAGCTAACCCTTTTTGGCATTCGAGTGCTGTTCCCAATTCATGTGTGTCAAATTACCGTCAGTAAGTAAATGGGGGAGAATTGTGCTGACAGACGGTGTATCAGAGAATGGGACTCATTTACTGCTACACAGCCGTACAGTACATTATGCAAATCAAAAACTATGAAGGAGATGAAATCAGGAGAGAGACAAAAACGTTGACAGATGAAAAGACTGATTCCCGGCGACATCAATATGGCACTAAATCACATTACAGAGGGATGGGAATCTAAGCACACATATGCGGTTATCACTATCACTGCTTGCTCCTCTTTTCTTGTCACTTTCATCTTCCACCCCTCTCTATCCACTCTCCCGAGCCTTACTTGGCCTCTCAGCTCTTTCCCTTCTCTCCAGCCTCGTGCCTCTCCTCTCAGGATTTGACACTCTGACGTTATTGTGAGCGAAAGACCATTCTCGGCTCGGCTCGCTCTGCTGGGGTCTCGTGCGAACCAGCATCCCCCCCCCCATGGTGACGCTGCCGAACTAAGCGGCACTAACAGCTTGTGACACGCTATCGCAGGAGTTTCAAGAGATGCTTTTCAGAAAGAGACGTTTTTCTTCAAACGATCCGTGTGAAATGTTATAATTAGGCTGGAACTTTGATCTCACAAAGACACACCAGGCGCTCTGTGAAATTGCTTTGCTGATGCGGGTTAAACTGTTGTTTTGCAGACGTGCATTGTGTAAAGAAAGGAGGCGTAGCACTCAGAGGTTGGAGTCACTACGGCGAACAAAGCTTGGGAGCTTTTCTGTTCACACCTATCATCTCCCACTTTTGCCAAAAGCAAAGGCTCAACCCGAACTGCACCTTATCAATTTTCTCCTCCTCGCTCCTTTTTCTTTTGGCATCTCTGAGACTTTCTGTCCTTCTGTGTGAGATTGACTCTGTCACTTTGTCTCTCATTTACCATTTGACCGTGTGGAGAAGCTGACTGAGCTGATTTATGAATGGAAGCTGATCGTTTATTCCCCTGTTAGCTCGCTAAACAGAGCCACTGTTATCATTGCAGTCTCATTAGGCTCAGTGAGCAATTAGTCATTTTTATATTGAACAAATGAAACCCTGAGAAGGTTGCTGGTAAAGACAATCCCTGTGAGAATCGGCAGCCAACCCTGCAGCTCCGCGCAGACCCTAGCTGCTTTTAGCTCATTATTTTTGTTTGCCTTCTGTTAAAAAAACACAAAGTTAGTTCATACTCAATATTTTAAGACAAAAAGATAAATAGAAGATTAACTGGTGGGAAAAAAACTCTCTTGAAATGCCATAAAATATTGACATTACCATTATTTAATCCTGGTCACAATATCACATTATGTTGTTAGTTTTTTCCTTGAAGTGTTTTATACAGTTTTTTGTGTCTGTAAAAACTCTTCCTCTCAAAATACTCCGCTCCTGAACTCATTAATAGTTCTTCAATGTGATGTCAGGTGACCCACATTCGCCTAATGCACGTCTAGCTGCTAATCTGCCACGCCCCCTTACAGAGCCAATAACTCCTTTATAATAATAACTCCTTTATCATGACTATAAGTCTTTAATAGCACTAACTGTTTTGACTGGAGAGCTCATCGTGGAGAGCCACAGGAGATGTTGGGAAAGGGATGGTATAAAAACATCCTTGCAAATCCTCTAATGGGTAAAAAGCACAACTTAAAGTAATGCTTTAATGATTGAAGAAACACACACATAAATACGAATTAACAAAAAAACATCCAAATCAGAATGATACGTGTCTTGTCTGAGCAAAACGTTTCAATCATCCCATAATCCGCTGCCATGCTCCAGCCACACCATCGCAGTATGTGCGTGCTGAGCTTTGCCGATGGCATTCGTTGTTGCTCCTACAACACTCCAGTAAAAACCACAGAAGCTCCAGAGGCCCCCTACATGAGACTGAGGGTTGCTATAGAAACCAGCCGAGCCCACCAGGAAGCTGAGATAATCAGAGATACCAGAGACAGTGGGGTGATGTCACTTGCAGGACACACACAAAGAAACGGCATTGGGGTGTGTGTGTGTTTGTGTGTGTGTGTGTGTGTGTGTGTGTGTGTGTGTGTGTGTGTGTGTGTGTGTGTGTGTGTGTGTGGTGTGTGCAGAAGCAGATACAGCCACAAAGGAAGACCATTCATTACAAACACCTGACCAGCCCCCCCCCCCCCCCACACACACACACATAGCGTAGATACATCAGGTCAATTAGTGATCCGGTACATGTGGCGATGCTACCGATCAGAAAGCCTGGATGAGGGTCACTCATTACCGACGTGCGCTGCTGTTTTCAAAGCCTCATGCAAAACCTTTGAAGTGATGATCTGCTGTGGCACAGCATCGCTCTCCTCCTCTCCTTCACCGTCTTTTCATCTCAAACGCACATCAACCTCCAGCTTAATTCCCTGACACACGACTTGCCCCGTCTTTCCCAAAGAGACCAATTCTCCCACGCACCAATAACACCTAAGTAAAACAAGTTTTTATGTAAAATCAAAGACAGAAAACTCTTTCACCATCATCCTGAATAATAATGTATGAAGCTTATAGGTCATTATATGGAATTGATCACAGTTAATTGTAAATCAACACCAATATATAATGTGTGTAAATCATGTTTAGTTCTCCATGGTTGTGCAACATTAGCCATTACAATATATTACTGCTGAAAGGCAGAGGCTTTTATTATTACTTTTATCATATTGTTAATATTACTACTGCAGGTTATTATTTGGGTTCAATTACTTATAATTGATGCGACTAGCCACAGGCGCTTTACCCTGGTATTGCATAATTTTAACACAACGTCTTGACTTTTGTACGTATGAATGAAAGCAACCTGAGAGCAGCAAACCACAAAAGAACGGCTGTGAAGGAATGTAATTAAATGGGCTCAAACGACAACTATGGCAACTGAGCATAACAGTGCACAGTCTCTAAATTTATATGGCATGAATGTAGTGACCTTATCTCACAGGTAGGGGGATGATTCATCACCTAATATCCGCTCAAGTGAAAGTCTTTGTTAGTACTCACCAATGAGCTCCTTGTTCCTTATGTCCAGGGCCATATTTCTGAGCGCGGTGGCCACGGCACACACCACCTTGTCGTTGTCTATCCTCAGTAACTCCACCAGGATGGGAAGGCCTTTCTCTTTACGCACAGCAGCCCGGATGTACACCGACCACTGAGGGAGAAACCAGGAAGGAGTTAAATGGCAAAATCGGGCCACGGCAGGGAAGAGTTATGTGTCTGCCAAAGAGATGTTTTTTGTCTGCGTTTGTTTGTCTGTTATTTAGCGAAAACAACAGTTGGGTGAGAGAGGAACATTTTGAGCAGTTGCAAGGGCCGATCCAGGATTTGAACATTTAGAGCATTTTTCCAAATTTTTGTTGATTTCTCAGAGAATAATTAATGACTCTTGAAGAAAGTAAGCAGGCAACATTAAGCGTTCTGATATTTTTGTTGGGGTGTATCCAAAGATCTAGTGAATTTAAATCGGGTTTCATAACTCTACTGGGTGCCATTTTATTTACAGGACGATGGTGGGCGTTTGTGACAATTAACTGCAAATAAAACTACTCAGAGAATATAGGTTTTTAAAACTTTTCAGTAACGTTGCGATATCAGTCTACTTCTTGAATTAGAGAATTAGTAATCTTGACGAGAGCATCATAACACTATCCTCATATTTGCTAATGGGAGAATGCTATTTTTGCTCACCTTACATTTGGTCAAACCTGGTTTTCAATCAATGCGTTTCTTTCTTTCTTTTTAACTGGAGGCTGTGATTTAAATGGTCGTGGTAGGAAATGGGAAAAGTGATGGATGAAGCACAATGGGCAAGGTCGTGTGGGAGACGTTATATTCAGGGGCGATATGAGAGTGGCGGAGGCATTGCGCTGACTCGCAAGTGATATACTGCAAGAGGAAGAATGGAACCAGAAAGGTTTGGAGCTAAGGGACCACTCTATCCTCCCTCAATAACCATCAAAGTACACTTAAATGGATCCACTCGACATTAAGCAGCTCAAGAGGTGCTGCCATGTGGGTCAACAGCAGCAGACTGGGGTGGCGTTAAACATCACCCAAGATTGGATATCAGCTTCTGTCGAAAGAATAATTTACCTTGCTGGACATGTTATGGTTAAAACTGAGAATTGGGCAAACTGTGGTTCATATAATCACCTCAGGAAATAATTCTACCTCGGAGGGAAATGATCTATAATATGTTTTTGCCAAGAGCTTAGTGAGCAGAGTGTGTGTCTGGCAGCAGTGCACCAACACACGGCTGCCTCTCCGGATACTGTGAGCAGTGGTATTCTCCGAGATGGGAGTGGGAGCTTGGAGCAGACACAACAAAGCACACGCACGTACACGCGCACGCTCGCGTCGAGGCTAAAAATAGAAAATGTGATTTCCTGAAGACCACCTGTGCCCCTTTGTTTTTTTTTTTCTCTCTCTCTCTACTCAACCTAAAATAGTGGCCACACCAGTGGTGGATCTAGATTTTTTCTAAATCAGGGGCCATAAATGGGCCACAAGTTACACATAGGGGCCAATTATGTCCAACTTCCATCCACAAGTCCTGATTCAGTGAGGTGCACATCTAGTTCATTCCTTGTTTACTGTGACCTCTAGAGCTTTGAGTAAAGCCACAAAACAATGAACATATTTTTTAAATTTTCAGTTTTTCCAAGCACATTGTGTACCTCAAACAGGCTTAGAAAATAAAAGTTCTGAACACATTGTCCTATTTATCTTTTATGATGAGTTAATTCTTTACTTCTAGTTCAACTCAGATACATTTTTATTGCAGCCGGCTATTTATCTACTCTTAAGGACTGATTCCAGTCTCTGTATGAAAAGGGCTTGAAATGTGTTGAAAACCTTTTTATCAATAAGTGTTTATTAATAATAATAATAATAATCTCTGAGTAACTGCTCCTTACCATTACCATCACACAGCAATATTTTAATATTCATTTACATTTTTAATTCTGCTTGTAATTGTAATACAACCATTTTGTTCATTGTCATTTATTGGTTCATATGTGTCTATACAGGTTTTAGTTGCTTGTGTCCCTGGGAAAAAATAAATGCAAGAACACATGAAAAACGAAAGGGGAGTAAAAACATTTGGAAAATATTTAAAACCTATGCTGATACCTTCCAACTGCCTGCAGCCAGGTTCTGCAGAGCCCCGGCTGCTCCCTCCAGTGTGTCGGGATTTGAGCATTCAGACAGCAGGGTGAGGTAGGGCTTGACGATGGTCGGGTGCCACAGCATCTGAACCCCTTTTGGAGGCTGCGCTGTGTCTGGAAACGGGCCCACGCCATCCCACTGCGAGAAGGACGACACAGATTTGGACTTTTATTCATGAAGAGCTTTACGAACAATGACATTTTGACTAAGGACAGGTGAAAAGTTTAAAATACTGGAGTTCAAACAAGTGTGTGTGCCGTTACTCTTAATAAACCTCAGAAGTGAATTTGGAAAGGAGCAGAGGAAACAGTTCATTTTATGTCCTTGCTCTTTCCATTCTCCATCATGTTATACCCATATCTATATTGTTAGAAAGAAAGATCTGACAATGAGCAAATATTCTCATGTGTCTAAGTGCTTGAGTTGTTCCAAAATGACGACATGGAGGTCTAAAAGCAAACAACATCTCCACCCTGTAAACCAGGGCTGCGGGTCAGTCAGATATGAAGTTACAACATGCCTTATTTTTTAATTTATTGAAAATGATATAATATAATCATAATACTTATTCAGTTTTCAATATATTACTCTACAGCAGACATCTAACTGGAACACCAAATTCCTGCATGTGAAGGTAGCGTGACACGTCATTCAGCTCTGGACAGTTCACACACGGAATGCAGGTTTATTACTCATCAAAAGACATTTTATTATTGACTGAGACACATTGACATTATATAGGTATAGCACAAAATGTATCGCTAGTAGAGATTTGCCCGCTGTTAGCTAGCGGCTGCTGGTGGTGCCGCGCTCTATAGACCTTTGCTGTTTGGCTTTCGGGGCCATTATTCAAGATATCTGAAAATCTTATGAGCTATAGTGGTGAAATTCGGTAGTGACACCTGGATTTAACCATTTAATAAATAGCCATGCTAAATTGACTGCATGCTCTCAAAAGTACATTCTGTTGAGTTAACTTTTTGGTTTTGCAGTTCCAGCCGCTTGTCAGTAGGAGATGCTGCAGCGCCCTCGCAAACCTACTTCCAGCATCCCTACTTCAAACATATAAGAAATTCCGAGAGCCTGTAAATCACTCCTTGTCAAACCGTTGTGATGGAGAGGACAGACGACAAAGGGCAAAGATTAGACAGAAGAGAGATGAGAAGAGACACTGAGACAAAATATGTTACCTCTGCCTTTACTTTAAGAGATAAACCTCCACGCTCAACCTATACCACCATCCTCTTCCCTCTGCTACACCTCTTTCTTCTCTCTTATTCCTGTTTCTCTCCTCCCTTATTCTCTTAACCCGGTTTTCCTTCCTCTTGATTCTTTCTCTCTTGATTTATCTTATCCTTACTCTTCCTATTTCCTCCTATCTCCCTCTTTTTCTTTCTCCATCCTTCTCTCTCCACTCCTCATTTTTCCCATTCCCCATCAACCTTCTCGGCTTTGCTCCACTGCACTCCCCCCATCACCTTGTCTCAAGGTAAACTAGGCTAGAGTGTGTCTTTGGAGAGATGCCGTGTTTTTTTCATCTATACATAGATTCTCTGATCATGAAATCAAAGCCTTCTTATAGTTTGAAGTGTGTAGAGAAACTACTACACGGTGCTTCGACTCTTTCACAAGAGAGTACTCTCTGTTGCCTAGAGACATGAAGAAAGTATATGTGTTAATTTGTGTATCTAAAATTCTCTAAGTAGATTTAACATTTTCAATTTAGTTTGAAACTGTTTTATAGGTGACTTCCGTAATCTTTTTTTTACAAGTATATAATATACATAGTAGAATATATAGTATATATAGTAATATCAATACTGTCATTAACAAGCACTTTTCTGACTGAACCAGTGACAGCTGTAATTATCTCCAAATGCAATTTCAAAGAGAATTCCCATTCCCTTCTTTCTCTCTCAATACAACATGCATGTGGGAAATTGTAGAGAGTTTTGCCAATGTATCGCAGGAATCCAGTGCAAACACAGATTTGAGTTTCACATTTATCCGTTTGGTGCAGCGGGGTTGTCAGTTTTAAGAATGCAACACACACACACACACACACACACACACACACACACACACACACACACACACACACACACACACACACACACACACACACACACACACACACACACACACACACACACACACACAGCCATTGTGTTGTGCGATTACCAAAACAGGCAAAAAAACGTGACTCGTGATTTAATATATAACAGAAGAAGCTGTCCCAAATTTATATTTTCATCCCTGTTTTCCATTATTTACCACACGTCCCTGCTGAGAGCCAAGTTGTGAGAACCACTGATTCCTGCTTCATCATGAAAGCTGCCCTATTTGTGTTTGAAATCTTGTTTATATTTACAGATGGTGGAAAAATAAAGATACAAATCTAGGAGAAACAGCACATAAGGAGCGTGACAAATCACTGAATGGTTTGCGTGCAATATCATGTGATATATAGGTTTGTATTAATCATGTCCACCAGTCACACAGACACCAATGAGGGGACATCTTTCTGGTGAACAGTGTTCATCCATCGAGTAGCGTACCACAGGCTTCAGGCATCGCCAGTAAATTGACTTCAAGCTGTTCTAGTTGTTATTACGTTGTCGTCCCCCTATGTCCTCCATCATCTCTTTCCTCACCTGGTCAACACCCTTCTTTTTCTTCTTCTTCTTGCCCCAGCATCCGGAGCTCTCTCCATCGCGACCATTGGCGTCCCAAAGCAGGCTGTCCAGCTCCTCCAGCCCCCCCTGCTGGCCGTGGGACGTCTCGGCAGCCAAGCGGTACGACAGGTTCCTCAGGATGCAAACGCAGTTCTCTACGGTCTGGATATAAAGTGAGAAATGAGAGAGGGATTAAAGAAATGTGAGAGTATAGAACAGAGAGATTTAAATGAATGGGGTGTGAAAGCTGAGGCGGGAGATTTGTGTTTGATGTCGTTTGATGAAACATCTTGCCTGGAAACACAGCGCAAATCACAGTCAAAGCATGCTAATAAAAAAACGCCCACTCTGGCACTTTCACACTGTTGGCCTCCCACCCCCACCCACGAGCCAGACAGAGAGAGAGAGAGAGAGAGAGAGATATAATCACAGGTAATTTGCTTCTGTATTTTGTTTGCTCCGACTTTGTGATGAGATGAAAAGAAACTCAGGTAAATGAGGAAAAATTACAAGTCCAATATATCATGTCACACCCCATTAAACAGCAGGTGTAGAGGTGATGCTGCCAGCCTGGGAACACATGAGTGTGTGTGTCATACAGTGCATGTATTCCATTCTTGTCATTGTGAGTGTGCGTGTGAAAAGGGGAGTCATCGAGTCAACAGAGTGGAAATTAACAAAGGCATCCATCTTGTCTGACCGTTCGTTTACACAAAAAAACAACCAAGAAGTGTAACTGAACAGCCTCGAAAAGATGCAACACACAAAATAACGTCTCACTCCAGCGAGCTGCAGTCATGTTTGAAACTCCAATCAAATGCCATTATAGAATGATGTAGAAGAAGTTGCGTTATATTTGCAATTTACCGTGACATTTTGTATTTCGATCTGTTATTTCACATTAATTCCAATTGCTATTCTTTCTGGTTGCGTGGTTTATGGAATGAAAATAAGAAAGGTTCTTTGGTTTCAAAATGATCACAAGTTTCAGGAAAGTCAGGGGCCTATGTCGGTTAGAGAACAGCACTCCAAACACTGGGGTCTCTCTCAAGAATACAAGTAATACACATTCCAAAGACGTAACAAAAAAAAAAGCAGTCTAAGAATAAAGTTTTGCCTGTATTCCCTTATTTTTTTACCAGATTCATTTGACGTCTCTTTGACCTTCGACCATTGGCCACTGAAATCTGTAAGTGCAAGTGACTGATCAGAATTTGAAGAGATTCCCTATAAGCAGACCTGAGATGTGATGTTCAAGAGGCCAAAAAACAAGTTTTGTTAGGCTTTAATGATCTTGACCTTTGACCCCAACAATATAATCAGAACCTCTACGGGTCAAAGTGAACATTTGTACGAAATAAAAACAAAACCCCCTAAGGCATTCTGTAGATTTTGGGCGGAATTGTGTGCCAGATACTAATCCCCACATTGCCCCTGACAGCTGTGCCGACAGTGTTTGAGTGATGTGTGTCCTCCGCATAAATGCACTGTATTAATGTGTGTGAATTGGTGAATGGCAAAATCGTAATGTAATATTTACAAATGGTCATCAAGACTAGAAAAGCCCCATATAAATACCATCTAGATATTGTGTTTACAGGAATAGGACAGACGCACGGATGGACGAACAAACCGAAAACGTAATGTCTCCAGCCAAGCAAAAAGCCAGACAAAAAGAACATGTGGCTAATGTGCGTCAATGCTGCGACTGTGACCACTTGCTGCTACAGCTGCCAATCAGTCTTAGTTACGAGCGCTGCTCTGATGACTGCAGTCAGAGGGCGGAGAGGGGCGGGCGTTTAAACAGTGATTAAGGATGGCCATTTAGAAAAAGGCTGGGGAGACCTTGAGGAGTCGGCCATCCACAACACTATTTGTATAGCATTGACTGGCCCAAACACACTGAGTCATGAGCACACACACATTATCCTGTATGCCAACGTGAACACGTCAATAGAAATAGAAAAATGCAAAGTGAACATAAACCCACTCAGCTTTGACTACTAGCAGAGCTAAATTGGCAGCAAGACGTGTTGCTACTATTTGAAATTAAGAGTTTAATTTTCCCCAAATAAAATACAAGCTCAACTGAATTAAATACTTCTTAAAAACGTGTTTCTGGTGGCTGCAGTTGGCAGTGAAAGCAGATCCAGGTATCCTTATTCCGTGACAAAATGTTGACTTGTGTCTGTGTCTGTATTGACTGCTCTGTAGCTTTGAGCAAAAACTATTAACAAATTCAAACAAAGACTTTTGAGGAGAGGGGGAGGATTTCAGCTGGGGCCAGAGCTCCCCTGTCTGCCTGGAACCGCTTGTGCTGGTATGATTTTAATACAAAGCTAAGTGGATTAAAATCGAATGAGAAATAACAGCATGAATTAATTTATTCAGGCACAGTCATGCAACAAGTCTTAAACACAGACACACACACACACACATACACACACACACACACACCTTGCTGTCGATCTCGCCGCTGCCCAGTGAGGTCTGAATGACGTAGAGCAGAGCATCTGTCAGGCCGTCACACTCCCTCATCCTTCGTCTTGCCTCCTCACCTGCAGAGCTTACATTCCTGAAACACACAAACAGAGACTACAGGTCAGTGAGTGTGTGAGTGTGTGTGCCAGTGTGTTTGCCAAATAGTAAATCGAGAAAGAAAGAGTTGGTGAGAAGGTAAGATAAGACAGTAGGACAGAAAAAAGCAGGAAAGCCCATATGACGCAAGATGTAGAGCGAAAGGCAGAGGGAGGGGGGGAGGGGGAGAGAGGGAGAGAGGGAGAGAGAGATAAAGAGACAGATACTTGGAACCTGGCAGCCCTCCCTAAACTAAACAATTGAAAAGGGAGCATTAAAATTCTGGATACATCTCAATCTATGCCCCGAAGGCTCGCTTCAATTTAAAGCACTTGACTTGAGTCCAAAAAAAAGGGAGAGAAGGGAAAAGGAGGAGAGGGAAAAAAGCAGCTGTAGTCGAGCAGTCGTGCCTGAACTTCACAGCCAACACACGCACACAAACCCACTCACACACCAGCGTTGCTTTGATAATTTGACAATATTGTTCCAGTTATTATTAGCAGCTTTGCCAGTGTGATGCACAGAAACAATGAATTTTAATTAAACTGGCGGTACAGGTGGGTGGTGTGTTTTCTTTGGGTTTCAGCACAAAGCTGTGTGTGATACAAACACACAGAGGGAAGGCGGCTGATTCATTCATCTGACCCTATGACAGTTATTGTTATTCCTCCATGTAAAACACCTGTGGCAAATAAATGTATAAATTTGCACAATGAATAACTGTTCATCAAAACACTTTACGAAAGTGCCAATCAGAAGAGCTAAGGTTGATTATGCATTATATTAACATCACTCTGCAGAAGAAAGAATACACACACACATCTGAAGATTCATATTACTATTATCATAAGACCACTTAATATTAGTCATTGACCTGCATTAAGTGGCTCGAAAGGGACACATTACGATGCCGTGTGATTTTTTTTAATTCAGAGACGGGAGAAGTACGGTGCAAATCACAAGGGCAAATTACAAATCACAGAAATAAATTACAAATTAACAACCCATCACAAAACACAATAGCATTAACTTCCAACGGAGATTGAAGCTACATCCTATCGACAAGGTTTGTTGATGATTCGAGGGCCGTACTGTCCAGAGGTATATTTTCAGTTTTTTCTTTTCTGCAATTGCATTTTCTTTTTTGCAGTTTTGACATACAGTATACTTTGCACCTTCCTTTAACGACACAGTAAGAAGCAGATTTAAACTAAAGACACAGGTAATGTCACACAGCTTCTGTTCGGATTTCCTCTAGTCAAACTTCCAAAAAATGAACAGTGAAATATAAAAGCAAGAAATGATTTGTAGTATTGAGAGTCTGTGTTTGCTTAATGCATTGGAAACCCCTTTTAGGAAATCAATGTTAGCGCCCTAACAAGCATTGTGTAGTAATGTATTGTGTGTGTGAACACCCAAGCATGTCCACATGCAATCTGTAGAACTCATTGTTACAACCACTCAATAGAATTCCTCTGCACAGTTACAATCAGCAGAATCAATGACTGTCAGTGTCGTCACACTGTTCTCTCACAGCCTTTGGTTACAGCTGTGTGAACATATAGTGTGTTTTATTAATTTAATGATTTCGAGGAAAATGCTGCAATAAACCTCCATTATGCGGTTTTACTGACACAGGTGCATGAGCAGGAAATCAAATGAAACCACAGCCCAATTATTGAAGTTCAGTAACATAAGTTAAAACATATTTTTTGAATGGTTGAGTGTCGAAACACAAAAGCTGATGACACACACACACACACATTAGTTACATGAACGAGGAGACTGTGATGCCATGAATGGATAAGTTTGTCCATCACGTCGGCACAATGAAGAGACCGTTGCACGAGTGTGTACGAGATGAGGTCGATCACTTATTGTACTGATGGGAAACAGAAAGGCCAGGACACAAGAACTCAATTAAAACTTCACGTCCATGGCTGCCTGCTTCAAAGAGAAGGTCAAATCATTTTTACCCACTTTGAATTCCAATGGGCAAACAAGCGCACAATGGGAAACCCACTTAGCAGAGACACGATTCTCTGTCAAGCCGACATAAAACAACAGAGCAGTGAAAATGCTTCACCTTGACTAATGTTTACGCACCAAAGACAGGAGGTGGGTGGGTGAGAAAGAGGCTGGATTATTTGTTGCTTTACCACTCGGCCTTGAATATGTCGACTTCTACTGAGATTTCCTGAAACACCTTATATCTGATGTCTTATAATGGGTGGAGGCGAAAGTGAAAGATCTCACAAGATTGAAGATGTCCTTGATTCTTTTGTGGACAAGAATTTTAAAGTTTGTAAAAGATAGGTAGAAAAATAAATAATGTTGAAGGCTCTTATCCAGCAGAACTCTACACCTGAAAACTTCTATCAAACACAAACAGCAGCTTAAGTATAAGTTTGCATTATATATCGCTGCTTTCTTCTTCTGGGGTGAAGGACTAAACCCTGTAGTAGTTTAAAAACTTGATTTAATGTCACAGTCAGATCTTTTCTAGCAGGCTCACTTTTTCTAAGACTTCAAACAACGGCTAAAGTTGGATTTGATCCTCTCAGAACAGAAGATGCACAAGCAAATCGTGCAAGTCCTATTTCTACCCCAAATCATATGCTAAACACAATAACTGTGTCTCACTTCAGAGGCTGCATTTGTAGATCGACTGCTTCACAGCTGCTCGACAAGACTGTCCCATTTGGAAGGCTCTTTCATTTGTGGCCGACAAATGCGTCTTCTTCCATCTCAGAGATACGAAGGCTCTAACTGGTGGATCCTTCCAGACCCAACCTATCCCAGGATTCATTGTGCTTCAGTGACAAACAGTTGTTCAAGAGGAAATAGCTGCGGTAAGCGACAAGACATCTGATGCTTGAGTATCAGGTTCCATTGGTACAGGTTAAAAAACCAAGGGGCTTTAAAACTTTCTCATTGTGTCCGACGGCAGCTGGTAATTTCCCTTTGTTTTGTGCGTGACTGTGGAGGGGTAGTGTTGTCTCATTTCTCTATGTGAAGTATGTGTAATGGCCACCTAGAAATCCTTGAATGCTTTACGAACAGACGAAGAGAATCAACATGGCGACCGCTACTGCGAGACAATGCTCATAAATGCAAGTATGAAATCTAATTAAATGAAATCAAATAGCTGTGACAAGGTGATCGGTGTCATGAATATGAAGTTGGAAAAAACGTCCCCACTTGTGTATTCACACTTTCAGGAAAAAAGCAGAAGTTGCTATGGACAGGACTTACATTGCATTGAAATAACAGGTGTAAACCAGCTGACTGACTGTATCGATGGAAGAGGAATTGGGACAGGGCCTTAAACTTCATCTGATATCATTAATTCAGTCCAACCCATTAGCCTGTGTTGTTAAATAATTACCTCCAACAAGACAAAGACCCTAATTGAACATCCCGTTTGAATTTAACTGTTGTTTTAGCCGCAGTGAAGAAACAGGAAAGTAACATTGATTCCAGTCCTAAAGAGAAAGCCATTTTCTGACTCCACCTACAAATATTTGGGAAAAACACTGTTTACTAGCTGTGTAATGATACAATTTGCCATTAAATGGTAATATTTTGTAATTACTGCATTTCTGAAATGTAATAAACATTTGGCCTACTCTCGTGGGAAATTTTGGGAGTAAACACGTGGAGAATCGTGGCATGCACCCTCTTTCTGGAAAAAAAAACAATTAAAAACAAATTAAAATATTTATTACAGTGCTGTTGCACGGGCCAGTAACATTAAAACACAAAATACAGAAAAATGTAACAAATGAAAACCAAAAATAAGGAAATGAAAAACGGGAAGTCTGTAATTAAATCGAATCAAATCTAACTTAAACCAGAGCAGAGAACGATAAAACATGTCAAACAAGGCAGCCTCATAGAAACGGAGTAGCATAAGGAATTTAAGAGTAGTGAACATTTATATTGTTACAGTAGAGGATTCACTTTTTCTCAGCAGCCCCCCTGTGGCTTGGGGGAAGATGCCAACCATGAAACATCACCCTCTTCCTCATTTCCTCCCTGCTGTCCAACAGGCATGAAATACACCCCAAACCCTCTAACATTTCTGAAGTGGTGTCATACATACACAAATATACATGGAAGCTGCCGGGATGAAGTACAGCCTTCCATCACCTTCTTCTTTTGGACATTGCTTTACTGAAATAAAGTTATGTACTTGAGGTCACCCCACCAACTCCCATCCCCTTCAATGCAGTTATTATCCAGATCTTGCAACCTGTCAAGACATTTTTATCTTTACAGCTCTGGGCTACACAGTTTTTTCTATTGAGTGATTGGATGATTTGGTCCACTGCACCAAAAAATACACTTTTAATTAGCTATTAATAGTATTGTTCTAGTTAAAATTAGACTAATAAAACTGCAACCCATGCAATTTCCATCCATATTCAAATCTAAACTAAAAGACTGTCCCCTTGTGAAACCACATTTAAATTTACTATATACAGATTTTTATTTCACGGTAATTGAGTTTTTTTAGTGTCATCCTGCTAAAAACAAACAAAAAAAGACATAGAAAATATCCTCATATGCAGAGACAATCAGTGAACACATTGTCCACTTCTCCTCCTACTACACTACTAAAGAGGATGTTTCATTGTAATTACGGCTTTAATGCTAATAGTAAAATCATCCTTACGGGAAATAAGACATATATACTGTGGTTCAGAATTAAAGTATCAGCCACATATGAGTGAGAAAAAGCTTGGAAACAATGTCCCTGGTATCAAGAGCTGCTGTGGAGGTCACGTTTTATATTTGGCATCAGTTGTAGTTTCCATGGTGCAACTGTGTGACTCTGAGTCAATTAACAAATCACACATTCGTCACTTTCAGTTGTTTTAGTTGTTTGAAGATTCACGCAACTTGGACGAGGAGAGATGTGAACATGGGTGTATCTCAGACAGTTTGCTCACTAATGATGCCTAAAGAACTAACGACAGTGATTGACTCTGTCTCCAACTGCTGGTGCGCGCGTGTGTGTGAAGGCACAGGCAGCAGAGGGTCATCACCAGCTGGCACAAACACACACACACACACCCACACCAATTAATATGAATGGAATAAATATGAAAACTAATTCCTTTCTGACAACACACTCCGTATTATCGATTCATCTAATAACTCATCCAATTTCTCTTCCACATCTGTGGGTGTCTGAAAGGAAACAAACTGATTGTGTTATAACAAGGTGTGATCCTGATGAGAACAGAAACACACACATAACAAACAGTGAGCGGCACGGAGGCGGCAGCTTTTTCTTTCTGGCTTGGCAAGAAACCAACAACCTGCGGGGAGGTAAACATCCCCTGAAAGGAGGCTGTGGGAACCCGTCTGCAGGAGACCCTGTGTCTGGCCTGATAACACGGTGTGTGTCTGTGTGGGTACGCACATGTGTGAATAGACAACATTTGTGTCCATCAGGATCATTAGCTGCTTGGCTCACACACACAGAACTACACACATTCACACACGCCCGTTATCCAAACCCCTGTTGCCCTGACACCAGTTCATTTCCATTATCATACACAACTCCCCAAGCTGGCTTTAATATTTGCCTTTCAGTGGCCACAAATGTGTATGCGTGTGTGTG
This sequence comes from Limanda limanda, assembly GCF_963576545.1. Taxonomy (NCBI): domain Eukaryota; kingdom Metazoa; phylum Chordata; class Actinopteri; order Pleuronectiformes; family Pleuronectidae; genus Limanda; species Limanda limanda. The sequence goes on from NC_083655.1 coordinate 13,379,772, forward strand.
TGTTTGTGTGCTCACATATGCAGATATCTTGATACACATATGTACACACGCAACATGCATACATACATGTTCTTTGTGGCAGGCCAAGTTCTAAATGTTGCCCACAAATTGACATCACATCATTAGTATTGATTTATGCAGCAATAATGATGTGAATCGTCAGTGCTGTGAACTCTGTGCAGAACATGTTGGCACACAAATGTTCTCTGTCATGTTAAAATAGCACTTTTCAGAGTTGTCTATGTTCTGACAGCACAGCTTGTGCAGCTATTGTCATGCATAACTGAAACAGCTGCAGGTGGTATATATACAGATTAGTTCAGAATTGTGGTCCTGTATCCAAGATGGACAAGTGCAGACATAAGTGTGGATGACGATGTCCCCGACTTTCATGCTATGTTTTGATTTACTGACTCGAAAAACATGATCATTAGGGCCTGAACCGACTCTGAAGCTGCTTCCAGACATGCACTGAAATCTCTCCTGTCGTAATGAGTCAATGTGAGGAAACCGCAGGATTCACAGCCAGTGAGTAGGTGTGTTGAGGATTTTTCAAACATGAGACAATCGCATGGATGCACACTAACAGGAACACACTGACACAAAGGCACGTGACGTGTTCATGTGTTGGACAGACACACAGGCGCACACAGTGAAGAGTAAGCAGAGAGGTGAGAGGTCTGAAATTGAGCTGAGATACACAGGGACCTGAACAATGTGGCCTTGTGTCATTTTAACCTCAGAGAAGAGACGTTGAGACCGAAAACAACCTTGGAGAGCAGCAGAAACACCTTCATTACTCTGTGTCTCAGCTCCCTTCTCTGAGTCTCTCCGTCTCATTGTTCCCCACTACCGAATTCTCTCTGTTCTCATCTTTCCAACTTTTAGCCATCTTTTCCTCCGCTCTGCATTCTTTCCTTTTCCTTTAGCAGCTTTAAAATTTGATCTCTAACTTCACAGTGTGGAGCGGTGCCCTGACAGCATCATTTGTCTTCCCCCGCAATTGTGGAGGTTCACACACACACACACGCGCGCACAACTCTCTCACACACACACAGACACACACTCACATACACGCGCGTGCGTGCCACCTTAGTGAGGGAGGAAATAATAAACTTGACAGAGAAAGTCAAAAGTCTACAGAAGTCACAGGCAAAAACGGAGAACTTGGTCGTGAAAGTTTAAGGTTCTGCATCTTACTTTGGGATAAACACACTGCTGAAAGAAAAACAGCAAATAATAATTCCTTTGCTAAACAAATCTCATAGAAATCCAGGCATCATGCTGTGTGCAGTCCTATCAAGAGTTTCTAGAGATCTCACACTGCTGTCAGCACCACAACACATTACATTAAGTTACATTACATGTCATTTGGCTGACGCTTTTGTCCAAAGCGACTTGCAATTAGTACACTCATCATTTATGAGGGGCCATTTACAACACCTCCTCTTTTATTGTGTCATGATTTAAACGTGACTTGTGCAATGGCCGCTGTAAACTTGCCTGTTTGGAATGGCCCATTTGCTCGGCCAGTTTCTGAAAATGTAAAAGTCACCTGCAGTAATTAGGCTGCAGGGAGTAAAGACCGGCTGCGGCACTCACTCTGCAGAACCCTGAAGCTGCGACACTGCTGCTGCACAACTGCTGCTCACCTGTTTATTCAGTGTTTAGTGAAGCTCGATTCAATACGCTAGAGAAATTAGAGAATTAGTTGCTGTTGCCATTGTTTCCAGCACTGAATGTTCAGTCGGTGACGATCAACAACGTCACCGACTGAACGTTTCTAAGTCCCTGCTGCACATGTCACTTGTTGAGCTGCTAAGATTAACAGTTCTTGTGGTATTCAAGCCACAGACAGACAGGGATTTTTGGGAATATGTTGGCGGTATAAGTCGGTATGCTCGTTACTCATCATGGGAAGCTGTACACATGTTGCTGTAGGTTATACAAGGACATAGAAGAAGACATGTTCAACACGGTCCGCTGCCCCACATCCCCGTTAGTTAAAATTGCACCCAATTCAACACTGCAATTTCTCTGGCCCTTGACAAGACACATGCCAAATGTGAAGCTGACAAGATAAACGGTTCTCAAGATGTAATTTCCAAATACAAAAATGACAAACAGAGATTTCTGGAATTAGTAGATTGACGAAGGCTCAGAAAAAGAGAACAAGTGTCATTAAATCTCAGACATAACCGGCATCTAATAGCAGCATGAAAACTAATTTGGCAGCTTTCATAGATACTAGATATTACACAGAGGAACAACTACCTATTATATGCACAGCAATAAACACCCATTAAAAAAAACTAGTATTTCTGTTTTACCCATTTTTCCAGTGGTAATAACCAATGCTGGTCCACACTCAGACTCTACCAACACACAGGTGGTCACTTTTATTCCAGTTAACAATATAATGTAATCCAAAAACAAGTTCAATAATGGAAACCAGTCCAAGAGTTAAATTTGCACAGCTACGATTAAACCCAGAAAATAAATTACACCCTGCAAAATCCCCCAGTGTGATATTTATTGCAAATGCAAAGCTATTAGTGGACTCCACTGGTACAGGTGTTTGTGATATTGAGTTATTGTGTATAATCATCATGTACTGTACCACAGACCCCCGAACCCCCCATGGCAGTTCCTGCGCTGTTCCATTATGAATGCCGACAACCAAAGCCACAGAGGTTTACAACAAAAAAAAACACCATGCTGAATTTTACCTTCCAAATGCTTATTTATGCTGCCCTGTCTCTAAATGCACCCAAGCTACACGCCTGCTGCTGCCAGCTGTAGTTACATTTTAAAATAGAACTCAAAGGTGGTACTTCACCATACAGGCGAGCCTCTGAGGTGGAGGACAACAGTGCAGAAGAGCTATGGTGTTTTTTATTTATTGTGGAATTAAATAGCAACTGTTGGATTGGCTTCTTGACGCTGACTTCTCGGCCAGACGTTTGACAGAAAAACATTCCTAACAAGAAATATGTAAATTTCCAGAAACTCAATGTTTACATGTTTTGAATAGATTTCTAAACACCACAATTACACAAGCTGGTATTCATATTTAAAGTGATCACAATGCTACAAAGACTAGAGCTACGGGAGCCCTTGCTTTGGGAAGTTAATTGCAGACGAACATTCACTTACACCTTGCACACAAAATTATATGGAATATGTGCAAAAGCCTGTATGTGATGTCTCCGGATTGCCTTTGAGAGACGTTGAATAGCTGGATACAACCATTAGAAACGTTCTGAGAGGAGCCGTGCAGAGCGAGGGGTGAGGTTCCATGCACATGCTGCTGGTGCGATTGAGGACAAAGCTCAAAGGCAGATGGTCTGTTCGCCAAGTTTTTTACTCCACTGTCTCAGGCCTGGGTGGTTGGTTTGAGTGTATGTAGATGAACAATAGCGGTTCTGGGGAGTAAAGATTCGATTTACTCTTGTTATCTAAAGATGAGTCAAATACACACTGTCTGAATCATTGGTGTTACAGTGAAGGGAATTTCAATATGTAAATAGAAAACATGGCAAATTATCAAATGCAAAGTATCCAGAATAAAAACATCAAGCAAAAATATACAGGATTCAAATCACATCGGAATTCTTTTGCAAATCCTTTTTCACAAGTGGCATAACAGCATAGGTCAATGATCTGTGAATGTACAACTTTTTACATTAATTATATTTCTGTGATCTCAGTTTTTCTCATGCTCTGGTGGGCTCTAGACAAGTTTTGGGTTAAATAAATAAAAATGACATACACAAGAAGGCTTCATGGCCAGCTTACTCATTATCAAACACAAATGCCATTAAAACTGTCAGGTTCACTGCACCTGCAAGATAACTCAAGGGATGGGTTGTGTTATGGACACTGCAGTGTTATATTTGCTGACAAATATCATAACTGTTTGGCAACCCTATGGAAAGGTATTACGAGAAACCACAGGCGACTATATGATGGTTCTTTTCCCAACCGCAGAGACTAACAGCTTTTGCCCCTTATTTCATTGAGAGGTACATTATCACAACCTCAACCACCATGGACATGTTAGTTGTTCACAGAAACACTCGCCTCTTTGTTGCCTTCTCGTGGATGTACCCCAACCGTAAAAGGACAAATGGAAGTATGTGAGCAGTGACGGATACTTTGTTTGAAATGGAGCCTCAATACAGCAGTGTGGCAATAAATCCTAGCGACGTAAAGGTTGTAAAGTTCACCTTTTAATCCTGTATAGCAGAGGTTTAATTCCAACTGTAAGATAGGCTGCAGTTTGAAGTGCTGCTTACCTTTATTCTTACACTGACAAGGTGTTTCTGTGATATATAAGCTTACAAAATAAAGCCTTCAAAGTCAGGGTTTTGCTGCCTCTGTGCAAGTAGGTGTGCTTGTTAGCGTACTCTGACAAGTTCCTATATGTGTACTCACTGAGCGGTGCGTGCAGTACAAACAATCAGGAGCTTCAGTTAATGTTCACATCAAACATGTATAAGGGGTAGTAAGGTGATGTCTGTGAGTTCTACAGAGGTGTAATTGTTGGTGTCAGACAGGCTGGTTTGAGGAGGTCAGTCTCTAGAGTTCAGTCAGAATAGTAAAAGAAAAACAATAAATCAAGCATCTCTTCTTTTAGGTTGGATTTGCCTTGTGGCCGGACATGGTTTGAGCTGACAGAGAGACTGTAGTGACCCAAACAACTGGTCTTTACAACTGTGCCGAGCAGAGAAGCCTCTCAGAACGTGCAACACGTCAAACCACGAAGGATGTGCTACAACACTGGAACATCAGGTTCCCCTGCTGTCAGGCAGGAACATCAATCCGAGGCTTCACCATAACCGGACGGTTGAAGGCCGGACAGTCAAATCCTCGTCTGATGAATCTGCAGATGGCAGGGTTAAAGAATCTGGCACCAACAGCATGACTCCATGGAGCTAACCTGCCGTGTGTCAACAGTCCAGGCTGCTGGTGGAGGTGTTGTGATGGGGGGGGGGAGACGTTTTCCTGGCACACATTTAGTCCCTTAATAACAATCAATCATTGTTGGAATGCCACAACGCGAGTATTGCTGCTGAACATGGCCACATCCTCTTATGACAACTGCAATGTTGACATAATATCTATAGAAACTACGTTATGCGATCGTGTAAACGTAGCAAATGTCACCATCATCTTGTGGAATCCACACCGAGAATTAACGAGGCTGTTTGGAGACCTGACCTAACATGAGTAAGCTGCTGCTAATAAAGAGTGTATGCAAGTCTATTTGGTTCTGAAAACACGATAGACAGTGTCTGCAGACTAGAATTAATAATCTTTATATAGAAATTTCGTTTTATTTTATGTATTGTAAACAGGATGCAAACACTTCCCCCCCTAAATACATTCACAGGTGCTGGATCAAAAATCACACTAAAGGCACTACTCTGACAAAGGATCCACACACTAAAAGCCAGCAATTGCAATCACTTAAAATTGTAATTACTTAAAGGTAGGGACGTTAAATGACGAACAAGCCCATGGGAGGGGTGGGATGCATCAGTTCGAGCATTACGGACCCTAACTTTAATGAAGTTCCTCGATTCAAATGACTGGGAGCTATTGCAGTTCGAATGAATGCCTTTATTTTATTGTATTGGCATGCCATTACTTGTATTTTTGTTAGTGCCGGATCTTCTAAACACAGGCACCAAATAAAGTTTCACTGTTTAGGCAAAGCAACATTTTCATGCGATGAACCCAATTTCCTTTTGCAGTGTATCAAATAAACACAATGCTCTACAAAGCTGTGAGTTTATCCTTCATTATTTCAAGCTGTCACAACTGAGGAACATATTTTATCGGAACAATGAACCAAAAAGAAAGTCTTGACACACAATGTACTGGGAGAAAAAAGTGGGGGAGGTGTTGCTATGGTTACCAGCAAAAGTTAGAGAGAGAGAGAGAGAGAGAGAGAGAGAGAGAGAGAGAGAGAGATGAATGAGTGAGAGAGAGAGGAAGACAAACGAGAGTGCACAGAATATTGGTTCTAGTTGGTGAATATGTGCATCTGTAGTCACTCAGCAGTGAAGATGTAACAGATATAATTCATTCTCACGTTTTAAAATAAAAGTTAATATACGAACAATGCCTTAATACACACACACACACACACACACACAGAGTTTAACAAGAGTTTAATTAGACCATGGTGAATTATGAAGAGGTGAAAAGACTATTGAAAAATTGCAATTGAATTTAAATGACTTTTTGCTCAAATAAAAGTACAAAGAAAGTCAGTAGAAAAGTACTGAGACGAAGGGGGAGAGGTAAAAAAAAGGGATATGCTGATAATAATGATATCTATGATATTAACTGCCAGGTGAGAACCACATTGAATACCAATAACTTCCAGTCAGGTACTTTGCCACCTTTAAATACCTATGAAAATTGATAATCGGTAATTACACATCAATGGACGCTGAAGCAGATGCCCATCATCCATAGTCTGCAACTTTTTATACAATTACAGACAGACTTCAAGAAAGACTCCTTGATGCAAACACTATCCAGCCCAGCCAAAAACAGTTGATATTATGATATATGTTGACGTATCGTATAAAAGACTTAATGTTGTACATTAGTCATATATAAGAAAGCAATAACAATATATAAACAATAACTAAACTGTGTATAATAAAAAATAGACTGTGTAGAGTTGGGTATTTTCATATAAAGCGTGAAAATGTCTTACCTTATTTGAGATTAACTGAATAAACAATAAAAGACTACGTTTTAAGGCTCATTCCTGCAGCACTATTTGTTGACATGTCTGAACGTAACCCTGTGCTCCACAATTTGCTCTAGATCCAACTTCTCCGCTTGTTTATTCTCGATTGCCAAATAGAACCAGTCACTCAGACTCTGTTTGACTGCACTCCTCGTGTTCAAACACTGAAGCTCTGCAGTCTCAACAGGGATCATCAAAAACAGCAGAAAGGTGGTGCTCACCTAACTCACTGTCAAGTGGAAAAACACACGAGTCAAAGACGAAGCGTGGACTGTGAGTATTTTAGCTTTTAGCCAGACACAGTATGCAACTGTTAATCAAGACACATGACAGGTGATTGGTTGAGGTTCGATTTTGGAAACTTGCCGTGGTCATCTGGGGTTTGAGTTAAATCTGTAGCTTCCTTTCTGCTGCACCTGCCTATCGAGTTCTTTTCATTTGATCAATGAAATGATAATTTGATTTACTGCAAGTACTGTAGTTCTGATGCGTGAGGTAAAGATGAGTGGAGAGAGACAGAGCGAGGAGGAGAAAAACACTGTACTTGTTCACCTTGACATGGTTTCCCATCGGCGGGGGCTCATGCATGTGTGAGTGCTGCTTTTACCTGAGGCAGCCGGTAGCGTTGCGCAGCACCTGCGAGGTGTGGAGGTGGAGCTTGCGGTCATCATGGTGATTGGGGGAGGAGTCCCAGCTAGAGTGCGGTATGATGACACTGTTGGTCAGAACAGCCAGGGCGTCCTGAATGATTGGCATCTTCAGAGCATCACATGATGAGAGGTTCCATAGAACACCTGCAAAAAAACACATTAGGAAAGGGTTTTTTAGTCGCATAATTTTAAAGGAATGCTGAAGAGAAAACCACATAATTATGTGAGGATATCAAATTTGATTGTATTTCTGCTGATTGCATTGTGAAGCTTTAAAGATCCTGGCAGCTACACTAATGATAATGGGTACTACAGTGTAAATTACTCATTTCAGAGAAATGCATGAAATAGAAAATGTTGTCATCTATCTATTATTTATAACGCTTATCCTAGAAGGACAGGAAACCAGTATATTACAACATATAGAGACAAACAACCATTAACTGGCAAATACACACCTAATCCTGGGTAAAACATTGCAACTGGAATGGTGCACCCGCACCCTAAAAACCAAGGGAGGATTCTTTCTGAGAACATGAGAACCCTTTAAGAACTAATGAAACTCAGAATGCTGCTCAGGTTGCTGAACTTTGCAGAAAAGCTTTAATTAAAGACCATTGCCTTTTCAGATTTTCTTTTGAAAAAGGTAGAAATTAAAAATAGAAATAATTGAAAACGTTAAATCTTATTTATTTTTTTAACAAAGGAACTTGGTCTGGCTCTAAAGTCAACAAGATATATGTGATGTTTAAGGGAAGGAATATGTTTGCTGGCCCAGGAGAAAAGAAAACTGTCAAACACACACAAACATACACACATGAGTTGGCAGAAATACTTGCAAGTTTGTATTAATACAAGGACACTCAATGACCTGCAATAGCACACATGCTGTACACACATGCTATCACATACCACACACACACGCACACATGCACACGCACACACACACACACATACACACACACACACACACACACACACACGTTAACTAGTCCCTGCTGCTTGTTCGGGTCATCCCTACTGACAGAGCAAGACACACAATAAAGGAGATAGTCTCAACACATGTGTGAAACAGAGGATGACCGAGATGCGAGACACAAAAATAGAAAACTAATCAGAGGGGAAGAGAGCTGCAGCAGCTGAGTGATGGCTCAGGAAGACGGGAACATATTGAGACAACAGAGGAGCAACATGTTTTAATATGACAAACTATAAAAAGCTGTGGTGTGGAAGGTCACCATCGCTCACATATTTGGTGTCAGACTCCAGATGTCTCAGGTCCCAGATGACAGATGTTACCACACAAATAAAATACGGGCACGACTGAGGACACACTGTGCTGCGTACGCAATGGACTGTGTTCATAGGGGCTGTCAGCCAGCTGAACTATGTCACATTCATTACACAATGCATTGTGCACATTTCAATTTCTGCTCAGGACTTGTTAGATGTGAGTGCAAAATGAAAAATAAGGGCGTCGGGGAGGTGCACACCGGTGATTAAAGGCACTGTCATCTGAAATGACAGCAGTATTCAAGCTGAGCAAGACATTGAGTTCCTGAAACCACTGTGCGGCTGCTCCGTAGGTAAATCTGCTGAGTAAATGACGACAATACGTATTGTATTAAAAAGATGGAGAGGGAAGAAGGTGCTGTGGCAAGCTGTGTCACTAATAATGGATACGATTAAGTCTCACAATCTTCACTTCCACTGACGTGGTGTATGCAAGCTGCAGTAGAGGCACAGGGCGGTGAATGGAAGCCAGTTTTGCGTCACCAGCAGCAACGCCGGTCTTGATGCCTTATCATGTCAGTCATACTGACAATCCAAAAGTGATAGACAAAAGAATGAGGGAGGGAAACCAGGCCAAGGCAGTGAAGGAGAATGACATAAAATAACTGCAGAAGTTAGAGTAGGAGGAAAAGAAAAGGTTATGAAACAAGACGAGAAATGTAAGAAATTGCCAGACAAAAGAAAAAGCATTTAGCAGAAAGGTTAGCGCCTAATTAAAGTTGTTTTTAAATCGATTTCTAAATAGCCATACCTCCAGGATACTACTTTATTCAAGGGAAAATCTTTTGCTGAAACAACAAACTAAATTTGATTGCGGGAAAAAAAAGGTAAAAGATGCATTCGGAGTGAAAGGATATTAAATTGAGTCAATGAGGCAGAGGAATGTATGAGAAAAAAATGTGTGAGAAATATTGAAAGGAGAAAGAGTGAAAGAGGACAGTGTGTGTGTGTGTGTGTGTGTGTGTGTGTGTGTGTGTGTGTGTGTGTGTGTGTGTGTGTGTGCGTGTGTGTGTGTGTGTGCATACGAGGGCAAGAAGAGGAGGGTGATAATAAGGCGATGACCTTGGACGCTGTTTGGCAGCAATCAAGTGCTCACACTCAGGCTGTGTCTGTGCGTGTGTGTGTGTGTGTGGGGGGGGGGGTTGAGGGGACATGGCAACATTTGTCTTTACTTTCACTAATCATCATCTTGTTTTATAGCTCCTGAATTTCTCGTTTCCCTCTCTGTCCTCTCAGGGGCTTGTTTCAAGGTAAAGGCTCAGACATCGACAACAAAACACAGACAAACTCACTGGAAAAGAAACACTTCACTCATGAAACTGCATTTAACCATCTCTTTCTTTCTCTCCATTTCTCCCTTTCTCCCTGTGTTGGTCTGCTTCTCCAGTGGCGAGCGTTGTCAGTGTGTGATTGCCATCATGTTAAAACAGTGCCGGCTCTGATGAAGTGACAACAATCTGTCTGGGAAAACAATGCGTGCACAGACAAGACAAACTGAGGATGTGTGAGAGTTCTTCGCAGCCAGAGATGGAGACAAAGACTGAGCAGAAGGAAGAACAAACAATACACTCCTCGTTTTTCGTTTTTCTGTGGTGAAGATATTGTGGCTCTCACTTGTTCACACACACCCACCTGCTCTAGAAACATAGATCTGTAACGCTTCGGTAAGTCCAGCAAACCCTTATGGGTATAAAATCAGGTGACCACCAGACAATGACATCATACTCGAGCCTCTGTGTGTGTGTGTGTGTGTGTGTGTGTGTGTGTGTGTCTATATTTTCCATCTCGGTCTCTCTCTCTTTCTCCTCGGACTAGTTCCCCTCAGACGCTTGACAGACAGTTTCCTAGGAGCTGTGTGGTTTGGAGAATTGGGGAGATGATTGCATGAATTCATGAATAAATGAGACTATATGACTTGTAAGGGGAGAGTGAGGCCTGTTAGGCCTCAAGTGGCGATGTTTTATTGAACAGCTTTTATCTATGTGGAGCAATTTAAATTAGTAAAGCCGCGGGGTCAAAACCTGGTGATGAGTAAAGCCAAAGATGACAAATTACACAGCCATGTGTGCTTATCTACAAAAGTCTGTGAAAGATAAATCACAAAAAGAAACACTGATTTCAGACGATATTGTAGGAGACTGCGGGTTAACAATTTCTGAATCGACCCTGGGGTCGGACGACTTTTACTCCTGCGGCGGGTTTGTGGAAAACATTTGACAGCAGCAGGTAAAGTCATGTATTGAGGGTAAAGTGTCACTGCCTGTGCCGGGGGCTTCATTCCCACCAGGGCTGCCCACAGAGAAAATGCTGCAGTGAAATTACAGCAGGACAGTAACAATTTTATAACATGGAAGCAGCAGAAATAAAAACCATCCTGGCAAAGGTGCGGCCTCTTGTTTGCCAGCTGGATTCTCTGTGATGACTTAGATGAAGCCCTGTCCTCGATCACTTGTGAGAGAACGTTATGAACTTTGATTTGAATTAAAATGGCTTTGGAAAATACTGTCCTTGTGGTTTCAAGTAAAACATGTCAGCACTATATTTTGACTCTCGATGCAATTCCAACAACCCAAAAGAGATCAGGAGCTTGCAGAGTCAGAAATGTATCTGCCACACCAGTACACAAATACTTCTGATTTCTCTTCGTAATCCTTATATGCTTTAATCAAGGTCCTGTTCAGACCTAGTTTTAACATCCATCCCAAGAGATCTTATTACAAGTGGTTGGCGTGAAGACTGTGTCTCCTGTGATCAGATCTCACTTCCCTGCTCTATATGCAAATAAAAATGTGTTCATGAAGAACAAAGAATGTTGCACAAATGTATCCGATTGAATCTGTGTGCCTGTGTCGGCGTGTTCGAGAGAAAGATATAGAGCACGCAATATTGAGTGGATTCAGGAGGGGCTAAAGGGTTGAGTGAGCACAGTAATGGAGAAAGATTTTACTTTTAATTAAAAAAAAGTCATTATATCAGACCACATTCACAAATTGTCAGAATGATCGGATCTCAGGACGTAGGGGTGCTCAGGGGGCAATGGGCAAGGCAATGTTACTAATGTGACAAAATAAATTTAGCGGGTTTTTCTGATGAAGAAATAACATTTTGTGTTACATGTGTTGTCGTGTAAAATGATCTAAAGCTGGTGTAAAATGTTTTTGGCCATTCAAATTGAGATAAAAAGCACAAATCTTACGGTATGCACTGTATTTAAGACAACATTGCGACTGACTTCCAGCTTCCATGTCCAGAGCGCATGAGGGTTTGTTCACACATGTACTAGTCACTCAGGACGGACGCTATACCAAATCAACCAAACCAAAATTGCATATATCAGTGTTCAAGCCACAGACATTAGCCACAAGTTTCCAAAAAGTTAAAGACCAGCAGAGCATAACAACTTCCTCCATATTTTCAACGCATGACTTTCCTCAGCAGTTCTCAGTTTAGAGACGGCAGCAGTTTGCCATGGTCCACTGCCTCAAGGTGAGCCCATGAGTGAGGATAGCATCTTCTATTGACACCTGAAGCCTCTGCATTGACTGGATTTTGACTGACAGGCCTGCCGGCTTTGACTTCTCCCTATCTAACTCACTCCGAGACCCAGGAAGCCAATAAAGCTTGTCTAAATTTACTGACACAGAGATAAATTGTTCATAGAAGGTTTTTCCCAGTCACCACAAGAAACATGCATTGCCAGGCGTAAACAGTTTTTTAATCACAAAGAATACTAAACTACTTTAGGCTGACAACAAAGGGGTAATAATGAGGAGGGTGATTCATTATGACTCCAGCACAGCCCATGTTGGTTATGTCAAGCAGTTGAGGATCGTTTCTTTTCATGTCATTTGTGCATGCAGCACTGCCCCTGATGATCTCTGGTGGTTACTAACTGCTACTTGCTTGCTTTCAAATAATTTAGCCTCCAATTAGTAATGAAGGTCAAGCTCTCAGAAGAATGTTATTTGGCAAAGCGATGGAGTCAATTCCTTAAGCACTTGTTAAGTCTTTCTAAAGACACTATTGATGGTGTTTGCAGAAGTAATCTGAAGAAGGAATTAGCAGAAGCTACACATTAACAGGTTTACTCCAATAACTAGAAGGAGGGAGAAAGTTACCTCTTGCTTTGACTTTTGAAGCAACAATATATTTTTTCTTTCTAGTTCAAATCAGTTTTTTTCTTTGTTAACATTTCCTCCATTTTGTTGCAATGGTGCAATTACACTTGTGGCCAGTATGGGCTTGTGATGATTCATGATCATAACATATACACAGAGTGTAGTGGTTTATTGCAAACTTAAATTTTAAAATCTTGGTACCCATGCCAAGGCAATAGAAACTAGAAAGACATTCAGTTGAGCACATGCCTAATCCAAGACCCAACAGTCCCCTTAAATCTACTCAAGCTGCACCAGATTTGTTAATTCATGAATATCAGTTCCCAACACGTGCCTGATTCTTTCATCAAGATCCGTTAACAATTCCCTGGGAAAATGATGAAGATGTTGCAAAATGCCCACAATGTGTCAAAGAAAATGAAAAACATTCCTGGAAATTCCTCCTGATCCATTATATCTGTCGCTAGGCAAAGGCAGTAAGAGCGGAACAATCGTGGAAATCCTCCAGATCATCTTATTTCAGTTCAGCCTTTGAACTACCCAGCCAGCGAGCACTCTGTCTCCTTTGTGGGGCACGTAGACCAGGGCCTCTGAAGTAGAAAGCCCCCCAAACCCGCTCAGACACTTATGTTTGCTCACTGTACGTCATCTCACTGTACGTCGTCTGTCTTATGTTTCATTTGTGACATAAGCCGTAATAAGCACATGCCTAATTGAACTATATTTATGCAACAGTTTCAAGCGGTATCCAATACCAGCAGTGTTGTAATTCGTTTGCCACGAGGCAAATGAGGATAGACTTCAGAATTCCGTTGTACTGACATGAAAGCAATTGAAATGTAGAGTTGGATGCTAAGGACCAGGGTAAACAGACAACAGGGCACAGTCATGCGTTACACTGATTCACTCCGCCAGCAGCAGGGGAGAGCCAGACAGAGAAGAGCACAGACAGGAAGAGGGAAGGAAGAAGGACAGTGTGTGTGTGCGTATTCGCTTTTTTTTTGTAGAGATGACTAAGCCTAACAAAAGTAAGACCCCAAAATATGAAGCAGGAAAAAAAAATATGACTAGCGGTGCATTTAATTCATTGGTTAATCTGCTCACTGAGCAAACATACGCACTCCATCTCCGGTCTTTTAATCTTTTAGTCTCTCCAGCACTGTAGTGATATACTTGAAGGTGCCGGGCTGTCTCTATAGGCGTGCAGCGACAGCGGTGAATGTCATCGCTGACGTGCAGCTTCAACGACAAAAGCTCTTTCTGTGAATGTTGATTTCCTCTGTGTCGGCAGGAGTCTGTACACTGAGCGCGTTGCAGGAATGATTTGGTAAAATAACATCCACTGGATTTCTCTTCACCCTTCCTTATTATTCTCCCTCCCACCGTTCCCACTAATTACACACATTCTCTTGTTTGCTGTTCATTCTCACCTCCTTTCCCCATGCACTTCCTATCTTCCTATTGTATTTCATTATCTGCAATATCAAAAGCTTTTCGCAGGAAAGTAACAGCTTGCTTCCATCCATCTTTCCCGTTTCTGCTCAACAGTCCTTCCTTCTCCCTCCACCCACGTGTCTCTTATTGTCTATCCCTTTTTCAAGCTGTATTTCCTACAGTTATTGTGGCGTCAATAACATTGAAAAGGACTAGAAAATACTACCCCTCTTCCATTCTTGATTTTATTAGTTTTCCAGGGGGTCTATAAAGAGAGGAATGAAACTCTTTACTGCATTTCTGGCTGTCATTATTGTGATCCCCAGGTTCCCTTCACCTCCAATAATGGGTGACCTACAGGGATGCACCTAGAGAACACTAACATGTGTTTGCTGAGGAATAATGGGGACAGAGGTCACTGTGGCTCTTCCAACTTTATCTATTTATTTGCATACGTGCTTGGATTCATGTTTCTAATATAATCCATAGTTGTTTTCAGACATGCACCAAACTCCTGATATTCTCATAAAATGATCCCGACAGACTGTAAGTGAGAAGGAAAATGTCCAAGTCTGTTGCTGTAGATACTTTCCAGAGTTTATCTTGCCAGCCCCCAACTAAAAACTCTGGATAATGTCAGAGAAAGCTCATGAGACACAGTTAAAGATTATGTGGAGGATTCACTGCGAGCAAGTGGGCACGATGAATATATTCCTAACATAATATGACCTGATAAAGACAACAACAAAAAAGGTGCAAGGTGTAAACTTAGAAAGACAACAAGATTCAAATGCTTTTTGTGATATGGGCGGATGTAAGCGGCAATGTTCTTTTCCGTTCTTTCTCCCGCATGCAGCGCCACCCTTTGTTCAGATTTTTTCTGTTGTTGCCAATCTTTGGACACCAATTGCTAGAGAACATGTCTGAAAACAACTTATGTCTGTGCATGTATTGGTGAATGAGTGCGCTTGCAGTTTGTTGTTGTAGGAGTCAAATCCTTTTGTATGAGCTTGCACATATCTCTTTTTTCTCAAGAGTACCTTGGTGCAACAAAACAGTGCTTATATATGAGCGAAGAGAGATAAACAATGGTGATCCATGTGCAGATACAGCAGCACACTGTGACGCAAGACACTGAACCGCATAAAAAGTACAGTAAATGGATGAAGGACAGAGAAGAATAGTGTGAGGAGGAGAGAAACTGGCAAGAGAACATCGATGTGAGACAGAAGGAAAGTGGGAGAATTGAGAAGCCAGAAGAGGAGCAGAGGAGCAGAGAAGTAGACAATTGGCTCTCATGTTCTCGGGATAATTCAATATGTTCTTGAAGTAACTGCTCTTTGGAACATCTGCTAAACTGCTACCATCCAGATCCCCACTTATCACAGGTCACATAAAAATCTATGTATCTCTATAACACTTTCGGCTGTCTACTGCATGTGTGACACTGATTATAAGCATATTCTCTCCCTCTCATACACACACATATACGTTGAGGTTCATCACTGTTACTTATCCTGAGGCTGTAGAATTAATGTTGGAAAATAACTAGCTGCACATTGAGATTGCATACAGTATACGCTTGAGGTGTGTGAGTGTGTGTGTGCATCTCTTTGTTTGTGTAAGTTAGAAAAAGACACATTTCTTCAACACCAAAGGGCCTCGAGGATATCACATTCTATTATATTACATTTCAGGAATGTATCATCTCTTGTGATAACTATGTGTGTGTGTGTAGTTACAAAGTTGTTATACCTAACCTGCACATCTCTAGCCTACAGAGATGTTTGTGTGTCTTCACTTAAGTGTGTGCTTGTGAATTTATGTGAACTGCTGGATGTGTCTCAAACCCACTAAGTAACCCGTGCTACCCTTAAGTCTAAAACAAGACTGACAAGGAAGTGAGGACTTGAACGTTAGGAGGGGCCTTACATATAACATGCCAAAAAATACATTACCAAACTTGAACTGTTTCAACTATCTGGCCCATTAATGCATCAGTCTCTTTTCATGCAGGAATGCTGGACCCAAACAATAAAATTGTGTTCAATCACTCAAGCCCTGGCACTGGCCAATCAAATACATGCAAAAGAGGAGCCAGAGGCAGCTGGTGAACCTGGAGTGTGTTCATCTGTTGGTGGATTTGATTTCTTTTTAGCATTGTACAGATAATTGGCATGGGACGTGAGCATGAAAACAAGCTATGTTGCGTGAAACTGTGATTGTTGTTGTGATGATGATTGCGTCTGCAACAATTGTAAGTCACACCCGCCATCAACCATTAATTTAACACATAAAATGAATCTATTGATAGAAGGTAGTCATGCTGGAGTTTAGGGACGTGTGTCTTAAATTTGTTTACCTGTGACCAGCTCTCTGATCTCCACGTCTCCAGTCTTCCTCAGCAGGCGGACCAGAGCAGGAATCCCCCCGCAGTTCTTCAGAGCTATTTTGTTCTCGTCGTTGGCTTTGCCGTACACCAGGTTCCTCAGGGCTCCGCAGGCGCTGCGGTGCACCTCGCTCATCCTGTGGTCCAGGAGGTCCACCAGCAGCTGAATGCCTCCCTGTCTACGGATCTGAGGAGGAAACGAATCAACATAACAACCTGTGAGTAATTTGCAATGGATTCAAAAAGTGGGACTGCACACTAGCGTCTGCCGTCAGAAAAACACTGGTGGTCAGCAGCAGGTTTATTTGTCAAAGCAAGTAGTTCCTTTGTGTGTAGAGTGTGTCCTAATGTGTGTGTCCTACCAGTCAGATTACCAGCCAGATGTGTTCTAATTAAACGTACTATAACACAGCTAATGACTGTGCTTTCGCAAAATGACACTTAATTACACTGATGACGGAAAGAAAGGAGCAGTGACACCAGCTCTGTTTGTTATCCGTCTGTCAACTGCACCGTCTCTAACCTGCTTCTCAATGTTTCCTATATTTATGTTTCTGTTTCTCCCTTATGCTATGGCATTTTTTATATTTCTGTCTGACCTTGTGATACAATCTTTCCTCTATATATGCTATTAAGCTTTGTTGCTTTGTTGTTTACTGAGCATGCATATACTGCTACAGATAATTACCGTACTAACCAAATATTGCTACACGTTTCAGGAGGCAGAACAGCTTGTTTGTGTGTGTATATGATGTTGAGGATGGAACGCTTGTTAGCATAAAATGACAAGAAACTTTACATTTGTATGATATGAATAGATAAATATAAACTAATTGAAAGAAAACATATCCCTCACCCTCACATTGCCAAGAGAAATTTGACGTCTATATATTTTGTAGCTTCATACTAAAAACGAATCCATACATTATATATATTATATTAAGATAATTTATTCATATTATATTATTTCAGTTGCAGTTTTAAAGGTTACCTCACCATCCCCTTCCAAACATGAACAACAACCTGTGGTAACCTTCAAATGTGATAAAAACTAAAATGGTGTTAAGTTGTCCAGTCTGGACTCCTGTAAAAACAGGTTGGAATCTAAGAAGTCAGTGTCTCGACCTGTGAAATATCAACTCGCCTTCAGATCTGTTAACCAAGTCAAGTATAAACTAAATGCTTGGAGCTGCCTGATTATCAGGCTTGAAATTTTACATCGCAGGTTAAACTACAAAAGACCAAACTTCATTCTCTGTCACCTTTTTTCCACTTTAACCAGACGAGTGAAAGCAAGTACTGAAACCATAAAATACAGCGGAGAGAAGCCCCCCTGGCTGATATGACTCCCGAAAATTCAATATGACTGTCAAAGGTGTCACCAACTCAGCAGACAAAAAGGTTATTTCTGTCTTCTTGTCTGCAGCGACATTCTACCCTCTCTTTATAATGATGTTTCCACTTTGGTCTTGTTTTGAACCTGTGTGCATGCCGACACAAAGCAGGCACAGGAGAATTAATCGAAGGAACAAAGTGATTGCTGAGGTTTCGCTCTAACCTCTAATCTATTTTAGTTTAAACGTTATGAAAATAACTCTAAATCACGCAACCTCAGTATTTTATATATGTTGATACATTTGCACACAAATACAAAAAAGACAAGCGAATAAATGATTGTCTTGGACATTGAGTGTATTTAGATTTTATGAAAAACACAGTGAAGGGATCACAATGAGGGAACTCTGGTGATTCAGATTCTGCCTTACCCCTTTAGCATGCGACAAACTGCTTTCCCCTCACGATGCTGCACATATTGCTTTTTAAACCCTCCCAGGTTGCTTCTCCACTGCAGGGATCTTCATCAGCCCCAGGGAGCCCAAGAGCTTAAAGCAGCCTGTGTTTAGTCCAGTCAACAGGGGTGTAGTACTAATCACCAGAAACAAGCTGCTGTGATCACCAGGACACTAGTGGGAATGTGGATAGAGCAACGCGTGTGATTGTGTGTGTGTGTGTGTGTGTGTGTGTGTGTGTGTGTGTGTGTGTGTGTGTGTGTGTGTGTGTGTGTGTGTGTGTGTGTGTGCGTGTGTGTGTGCGTGTTACAGAGAAAACCTGTCTTTCATGCTTCCATTTGTATTTACTCTCTGGAGTGCTGCAACAGGCAGAGTCACTCAGGCAGATAACTTGAAAAAAGGTTTTCACAGTTAACTGCATAATCAAGTTTCCTCAAAGCCTCTTATTTATCTGTAGGTTCTCCTCCACACACGGGACATTAAGGCCTTCTCCGTACTACTGTGTATATATTTTCCCTTTGTTTAAAAAAGAAAATCTCAATCCACATGACCTTCCTTTTACTAAATACAAACGTAAAAACATGCGTGCAAACAAAGAGAAACTGCTATATATAGCTTCTACTGTTGCTGTTGTTTCTGGCACATGGTCATGTGTGAAGTAAGCTGTGATGCCATCGAGGAAATTAAACTTTGACAAAGTGATGTAATGAAGGTGTCTGAAGACACAGTTAGTTTATCAAGCAAAATCACTTTGCTTATCTATTCAATTAAAAACGATTATGGAATGCAATGAGTGGCAAATCAACCACTGGCCACACAATTTGCTCAACCTGATTTGCTGTCCCTCTCATGCCCTCCAGACCTCATGTGTGCTCCTCAGCTCCTTCCCATTCCCCTCACCGATCCCTCTTTATGCTCATGTCACAGTTAATCTGTTATTCTATAAAAGCCACGGTGCTTTTACCTTGTATTGCCTCTGAGCTACCTACCAGGCTTGCCAATACCTCTGCGCCTATCCCTCTATTCCATGTAAAGAAGATTAGAGGCGCAGATTGATTTGTCTTTGTCTCCCGCTGTTCCGCCACGGTCACGGCGATTGGTAACCCATAGCGACAGCATTGCCGTGGTAACAGTTAGCAGCGGTGACAGCTGGGATTGTGGGAATTGGAGGGGCTGTCGGTGTGAAGGCTGGCGGCGGGATGCCCGGGTGACACGTTCCTTGGAAGGTACCATGTGAAGCCTAACAAGTGCTTATAAAAGTCACCACATATGGAATGTCGACAGTGATCAGCAAGACACTGAAGACCGTTAATTGCTTGAATGTGAGTGAGGAGAACGAGCTAAGCTGTGTTCCACCTTTCAGCTTTTAAAACCTTTTGCATTTAACCTATCAATCGGATTAGTGCTCACAGCTCTTAACAGAATTTTACGTTTGGCAAAATGCGTTTACTGCCAACGTTTCCCTTTGGTGTGTTCTTTAATTGGCCACACATGACATCAACCTATGGCTTTGTGAGGCAGCACCACAGCTAATTTCACAGCATTATCAACTGTAACATTAACAGCCGGTGAGAAACCACCATGACAAATACACCAGGGGCTTTAATCTGTTGTTTGAAGAGTGAGAGCAACAGAGAAAAACACAAACCACTACTGTTCACAGCAGGGGACCATGAAAGTACTTAATGTGTGAGTGTACAAGTGTATATGTTGTTGAGTGTGTGGTCCCCAGGAGTTCGATCCCAACAAATGTCTACCGATGGACCCATTTTGAGTAATTTAGCTGTTCAACACCAGTTTATGAGGAGTGATGGGAAATGTTCCGTAAAGGCAGATTTACAAAATACGCACACACTTTGATCTTTGTCTTTTGAGGCCACTGTGACCTTTGACCACCCAAATCTAATGAATTAATCCATGAGCATAAATAAATATTTTGCGAATTTTGGAAGGATTCTCTCGAGGGATGCTTAGGAGAATGAAATTACACGGCAAAAAAGTGTTTTGTGAGCTAACACTGACCTAAACCTTTGACCTCAAAATTCTAATCAGGTTATCCTTGAGTTCAACTAAATGTTTGTACCAAATCTGAAGAAATTCCTTGAGATGTTGTAGTCACAAGGATGGGAACACATAATGCCTCAGGCCAATGGCGATTGCAGTATTCCAAATATCACTGATTAGCTACATAGCATATGCACTTACCTAACTGACACTGGGATTTGACTAATGCAGCATGTCACACATTGAGCAGAGTGGAAAGTTGTGCATATGGTCTGCACAGTGTAAAAACCATAGACCATACAATGTTAGTGCAGGATTTGCTATAATGTTCTGTATCTTCATCTTTCATGCCAATGTACGTTGAACAGATTTTCCAAGATTGCAGGTTGCACAGTTCACTCTCTCACGATTTAAAACCACAGTTTTCATTCTATTGACTTAAACTCATTGGCTGTCTGGAGAACAGTGAGATAATACTTTAATTATGACCACAACAGAATATGATCAAGCCTCCAGTACCCACACGATCTTTGTATTCACTCTGTGCTGTATAATTAAGCACATCTGTGGTGAGACAAAAAGAAAAAAAGAAAAGCATTCGAAAGGAGTGAAATGAATTGGTACCAAAATGAAGTGAAAGCGGCTTTTAGTAATAAATGAAGTGAGGAACAAAAGGAGATGACTGACACAGAGTCAGAGAGCTTGTTCCTTTCCTCTCCTCTCGGGACATTTCCCTTTAAATGGTCTTTTGGATAAATGGATATCGACAAGCCAGCTACCCCGAAATGCATCACTGATGTGACCGAGCTGGAGTCTGACATTGATGTTGGTGCGGTTTTGTGTTTGTACGACAGACAGGACTGCACGAGTCAGTCAAGAAGCCTGAAGCCGTTGCTGCACAAAGAGCTGTTCGCCTGTTCAAAGTTCTGTGAAACAACTTCGTACACAACCAAGAACTGGAGAATCAATTGTCAATATGGTTGTTGTGAACATGCAATTACTGTGAGTCCCTGCATGGCTCATCTGTTATTTCAAAGTTTTATTAACTTTTGGCTGGATATTGACAGGCAACTTGACCGGTGATGATATAACAGGGATGAGTTGATGGACCTCTTGCATCAGGAGCAACTCTTACCTCACCTGTGCAGGACAGCTCTACCTCACTGTTCTGCTGTACCTCACAGGCATGTGTGTCTACACTGTTGATGCTGAGGCGCTGCTGGTGTCAGCAATATATTTCTACTCTCAGTTTGCTTTGGGTGATGACCATCAGGGGTAAGAGTCATCCATTGTTTACAAGTTGGTTGGAAAATGAAGAGTTGTAACCAGTAAGCAGCAACCCCACTTATGTTAACCGTTGTTTTGAGAAATGATCGCCCTTCACCCAATATCATATTAACTTAGTGAAATAACCTTTGCTTACATAAGATTTCTGCGACAACGACATAATAGCCTCCACATGAGGCCTCCACTTTCACCTGTAATAACATCACATTTTTAAAACAGTTTAAAAAAAGTTATATGATTGGACATATTTTTCACAAAATTAGCAGCATGATGTTTGCAAGAGAGAGGCCTGGGAGGAAATCAAATAATGCTTTCAAATAATTGTTTCAGTCCGCCCATGGCAGAAGGCAATCTTCTCTCTTTTCGCCCGGTATCTTCGTCTCATCTGTCTCTATTCCTATCTCTCCCCCTCTCTTTGCACCTGCTTAATATCGCTTTAGTGTCTATTGGAAGTCATGTTGTGGCTGTGTTTGGCTGCACAGTATGTCTCCTCTCTGCCTGCTTTGTTTGTCGGTCCGGCTGAATATAAGCAAAGAGCTTAGACAATATCTCACAGTAAAATATTTGCCATCTACATTCAAAACAAATATTAAGATGGTCTTCACCTCATATAAAAGCTATTTTACATCATTGATTGAAAACATTTCATTCCAATTTAAGAACTGAGGGCTGGTTTTATATATTTTCTTTTTCTTTTCTAGAAGTTGACATGAGCTTTTTACTTGGAAATTATGATTTATGAAATCAATGTACAACTTTAAGAATTGATTTATTTATCATTTTCTCTGAGTATACCTATCTCTGGTATCATGGTAAATCATAACGGATTTCTCTAGTAGTATTCACTTACATGAGCCAACCTGCAACAACTTCAAATATCATAATTTGATTCACTTGATTATTATTATTTTGTGAGAGTAGCTGTTGGATTTTTAAATCGCATCTCTGAATCACAGACGTTGGTTAATAAAGAATGACTAAAACCTTTAAAAGCTAATTATGTTCTCAGTGGGAATCTACATGAACAAAGGTGTTTTCTGAACAATTATAGAAAAAGCTGTGTAACTACAAAGAGAAGAAGCCATGGTGCTGCAGGAAAACAGATGTCAAGAAAACTTTTTAAGCGTAGAAGATTTCCTGGTCCTTTACAAAAATATCATCTCTACTGTCCACTGCCTTGTTTAGGTCTAAGAAATCGAAAATGTTAAAAGATTTCACATGAACATGACTTTGAATACAATCGGACTAAATGTATTTTCTCCATCTGGTTGCTGGGCTCAGCCTTAGGGTGAATTTAGACTTCCAGGGGAGCTCTGAGTAGAGCCGAGGCTCCTGGGTGCCTTCCGTTGGGGGTTTAAGGGGCAAGCCCAACCAGGACACCTCCTGGTGCACACAGAGCTAATATAAAGCACAACATATCCCAGCTACATACAAATCTCTGAGAACGCCGCGGGATCCCTCAGGAAGAGCTGGAAAGTGTGGCTATAGGGATTGGTCCACTACCTCTGCGACCTGAGCCCAGATAAGTGGAAGACGAGGGATGGAGGATGTACATTGTGGGGTCGTATATTTACAGGTGTGTTCCTTTCTTATGATGTCCAGTCAATTTGAATAGGTTTGATTCATATGAATTAAAAAAAAGGTTTCAAAGTCCATCTACTTTGTTGTTAATATTGTAGTACGTTTACCACCTTACTATGCTTTGAAGCATTTGTAACAGAACTGAAGTACCCGTCACAACATCCACTAAGAAACCTAATACAAATTATTCACTGAAAAAGCAGGACTTTTACTACATTTATCCAACAGTTTGAGGGAAAACAAACCAAATCCACTGCCAGACATATTTAAATTTGCTTTGATTGATATTTATGAATTTATGAAAGGGAAAATATGCAGAAGCATTGTTCTCATTCGCAAGTGAATATTTTCCATTCACCTGTCTCTGAAGACAAATAGTAAACTATTAAGATAATCACTACTATCACTGAAATCAATCAAATTTAAACCGCAACATTATACCAGTTAGCAGGTGAGTGCTTTGTTCGAAGGAGAAAAACTGAATTAGTCCCAATATGACTTTCACAATATTTTACTTCATTTTAAATAAAGACACAAAACTAATATGCTGTATCTGGCTTAGTGATCGCCTGCCTTGTTTATTTTTCATCAAAAACTATTTAAGAGAACCGGTTGAGGGCACATTTCTGTGTGTCTCATTGCATCATAACGCAGAATTTTGCCTTTGCCTGCACATGTGGCAGTGCGTGCATGTAGATTTATGCAATGCAGAAGCCTGGTCTTATTTGATGTGACGTGAAGCGTCAAGTTTTGGCTGGCTGATATCTCTTCCCAATCTAATTTGTGTAAATAGTGTTTATGGGGCCCTGAGCAAGACAATCAAACAGACTGATGAACGAAGGCCAAAGCATCTACTGTCAATACACAGTCGCCATTTTCTCTATTGTTGGATACGTCCATTCATGCAGTAATTACACCCGTTACAAAAGACAAGAACACTGAGGTTTCTTTCAGAGCTGCGTGGATGAGGGGGTGGGAGGGATATGAAGTATGTTGTTTTTGTATGGAAGAGGGATTGCGTTTGTGTATGTGTGTGTTTGTGTGGGTGCTTAAGTGGGTCATTGTGAGAGAGAATTAGCTATGTCTTCATGAGTAATTGGTTGCATTGGAAGACAGTTAATACAATTGTTGTTGTGATTTGGCATTTTACGATTGTATATGCACTTGCGTACACATTATGCTGGTGTGTGTACTTACTGTGTACTTGTATTTATTTCTGAATGTGAACACTTTAACACTATAGCAGCTTTCAACTGATTTAATACAATTTGCAATATCCTCACCTGCATGTGCAAGTTATCAATTCAGGGAAAATATAAGGGGAGGGGGGTGTAAATTTGAGAAAAAATAAAAATTGTACATGTACAAATGTTTCACAGCCAGAGATTAAATCAGACAGTGAATCCCGCAGAGAGGAAGTAGAACAATACAATAAATATGATCAAATCAATAGCAAAGATTTAAACCTAATTCAAACATTTACAAAAGCAAAGAGAAAATTCTCAAAAACTGATTTGAAAGACGTCAAAGACTATGCAGAGAGTTCCACATTGTGGGAGCTCCAGTAGAGAAACCCTGGTTCCCCTTTGTGACAAACTGTGGTGTGGGCGTAAACAGCAACAAAAGACTGTGTATATCTGGGGGTTCGGGAAAGACTGCATCTACATATGCCACTGACATTAGCATTGTGTGAAGGGTTGATGAGTCAAAAATTGCTTTTGAGAGACAATCTCATGACTTTAGGACTAATTTAACTAAATATCAAAGATTATAGATGTAGAACACTGCAAGCTTCGTCATGCAGGGGCTATATCTAGTGTTTCCCATTAGTGTGTCAGCCAGCCATAGTCTAATTTGTCCAACCACGGATTAATCATTTTTCTTTTGTAAAACATAAAAAATGTCTAACTTTGTTGCACTGTTTCATTGTGCAGCACTTTGTGCCCTGCTGTCCCAACTCTCTCTCCCAAACACGTTGCCCCGTCTGTCATAATCAAACTGGACATCGGCAGTGCCCAGAGAAATCCCACAGTGTCAGTGGACTGTCAAAACATCCATAAAGTTGTTTTTTTTACAGTCCTCTGTTGGCAGATAGATCTCGTCATGTCACATGTAGTTTGCACAAATGGGCGTGCAGTTCTCAGCAGGCAGACAGACCTTGACTTAACACCTGCCCTCTCTCTGTACCTGCCACTCGGTTGTGCATGGTTGTACTGTGTGGGTGTGCACTGCACATCCACAACAATGTCCCCAAACACACACACGCACACACGCATACACACAAACCTCAGCTTTGATCTT